>NC_088781.1:129818615-130085670 GCF_958450345.1 Calliphora vicina
AATATAGCTCTCTTACTTGTTTTTTTTTTTAAATTTTTTCCCAAAATATTGAATTAATAAATAATTGTTTTCCTACAAAAAATTTTACATCAAAATTTGTTTTCATTTAAGGTCCGTCAACCCACACAAGTGCCTATATCTCTAGTACGTAACGATGGCATCATCTATGCCACCGGTCTAACATTTACCTACACACCCGAACCGGGACCCCGGCCACACTGTACCCAGGCCGAAGATGTAATGCGTACAAGACTTAATAACAATAATCTAACGAGCATGAGTAACAATAATAACAACAATGTTGGTTCGCCCAGTGATGGTTCACAGGGCCTGAATGCCAACCACATGCATCAGCAACAACAGCAGCAACAACAAACCTTACCCTCTATGTCAGAAGTGCAATGGAATACACATGCGGGTGGATTATCCTGAGTGCTGCCTACAATTTTTGTTTGGTATTTAAAATTAAGTTTGTAACCTTTACAGCAAAATGAGAACAAAACAAATCAAAGTAACATTTTTTTTATACACTTGCAAAAATATGTATTTATTATTATTTTTATAAACATTTATACTTTTTTATAAACCAGATTTAGGAGTTTTAACTTTTTGTCTAAAACAAAAACACAAAAATATTTCCACTTTAAAAACAAATTCTTGTCATTTCCATTAAATTTTAAAGCGAAAAAGAAAACACCTTAATATAAAATTATTTAGTTTAAAACATTAATAACATAATTAGTATTATTTAAACTAATTTTCCATATTATAATATTATCATGTAAATAACATTTTAAATGTTTATTATTTTCCAACACTTTTACATTTTTATTTTATTTTTTAAACCAATTTCACTCATTTCTTTAATAAATCATGTTTTTTATATAAAAACAAACTTTATATATAGAAGATTATATGTTAAAACATATAAAATAAATATATTAAATATATTAA
Source organism: Calliphora vicina (assembly GCF_958450345.1). Lineage (NCBI taxonomy): Eukaryota > Metazoa > Arthropoda > Insecta > Diptera > Calliphoridae > Calliphora > Calliphora vicina. The sequence goes on from NC_088781.1 coordinate 129,819,570, forward strand.
TAACTACTAAGTAGTAGTTTTTTTTACACATTTATAGGCTTAATAATTTATACAATATTAAAACAAAATGTAACCTTACATTATCATGAAAAAGAACTTTATATGTTGCATATATGGTTTTTGTAGAAATTATTTATTTGTTTAAGCTATAAATAAACAAACCCTATATTTTATTAGTTTAAAAGATAAACAAAAAGTTTGTAAGTTAAGTAACAATTATTAAAAGAAAAGACAAAAATTAGTGTTTAATTTGTTTTTAAAATATGTATTCTATTTAACTATAAAGTTTAAGAACAAACAAATATTCCACCCTATAAATCAAATCCATACTTATACACACACACACACAAAACACAAGAAATATTGTAAAAATTAAGTACATATGTAATAAAAACAATAAAAAAAAGGAATTTAATATTTTTTAAAGAAAAAAAAAATTAACGAGTTTGAATTTTACAAAATTTTTAATGATTTTTAAAATTATGAATTTTATTAGTTCCAAAGATTTTTCCAGCAGAAGTATTACCACATAACAGTGATAGGCACAGAGAGATAATATGCTATGTGATAGAAATCGATCGATTTGAAATGATATAATGAATTTCATTAAATTTTAAGTATAAATTTTCTAGAAATTCCTTATATTTTTGAGAAACATTGTCAGGATGTTAAATAACAATGATTAAAGAAAATTAATACAAGAAATGTGAAAAATTTTCAATCCCGAAATCCCGGGAAATTGTGCGAGAATTTCTGGGAATTATTTTCCTTAGTTTTATGTGATTTTTTTTAACTTCACTTTATCTAAAAGTTGCTTAAAACTCCAAAACAAATGCAGAAGATTCATACAACAAAAAAGATTTAACCCAAATAGACCAATAACAAGTTCATTATTCAAATTATTCCAAAAACTCGTGAATGTTTAGGGCTGTCACAGAATTCTATTCGGATCGAAAGTGGAATTGGAATAAAACCACCTTCCGTGGAATTGAATTTTGTGAAATATTGGGTTTTCTTTCTTTTTTTTACTTAATTAAAAAAAAATAAAATATTTATTTTTTGCGAATTAACAGAATTAATTGGAATATAACGAAGGTAGACAAAATTCTAATGAAAATTTAATACATTTTTTTTCTTCTTGGACTCAGCACATGACTCCTACTCATGCAAAGCATTGTGTTGAAACTAGGAAAATAGGTTATGGTAGGGAGGAAAGAGGCAGTAGTGTTTGGGGACATTCGATTTGAACATTTCCAAAATGACAGGAAACACAGGGATGTTTGTTCCACATACGTACAATACGGCTAAAGAACGAATTTACCCTGTAGTGTGTTGTGCGGTCCACGGGCCAATCGACAACAAAGGGATGTGTTCTTGATGAAAAACGTGTATTACGTAAAAATCTGCGGGTATCAGGAACAAGTCCCACATTGCGACGGTACTGTCTCCAATAATCATTTCAGCCCTCCTGTACGCGATCGAGAAGCTCCAAAATAGACTTTGAAGCACCAGTCCATATATACAAGTTGTATTCCATTTTCGGTCGGATATAGGTGGTGTAAATAGTGAGGAGATAAGATGGACATAGATAATTCCTAAACCGTTTCTGAAATCCGAGACACTTGAATGCTTCTTTCGACACTTGAAAGAAGCAACATTGAGTCCTGAGATCCTATTCCCACGACCCCATTCAGAGATTGTCACAAGGTCCCGATTAAGGGAATCATTCATGTTTTGCCTTATTGCCCCAATATCCGACTTGGTCTGTAATTGAATGAATATGAATAGCAAATGTTGCGGTCATCTGCAAAAGAATAGATAGGATTGGAAGTTTGACGTAGAAGGTCTTTTAGAAAAATAAGGAATAGGGTAGGAGAAAGAACGGAGCCTTGCGATCTCTCAGAAAGCACGATATAAATAGAGAGAAGTTAATACGCCTTGGAAATATCTAAAGCTCCACTTTCCTTTTGCCAAAACGATGAATAAAACGACAACATTTTTCCGATAGGAAGGCTAGCAAGTCTCCCGTAGAGCGTCCTCTATGGAAACCATACTGCCCGGTCGTTAAGTAAGTTGATGGACTCCAAATATTTGACCAGATGGTAGTTTACCATACTTTCCATAACTTTGGAAAGTGCAGAACAAATTGCTATTATTAAACTCTCCCTTTTTAGGAAATGGCCTGACATTAGCAACCTTCCAACATACAGGAAATTCGACGGCACGGTATGAAATGCTGAAAAGGTTAGCTAATAGACGAGCTAACGGCGAAAAGCACTGCTTCAAGACCAGCGCTGGTATGCCATCTGGCCCAGGAGACTTATTTAAGTAGAGATCCGATAAAACCCTTATTACAACACGAGCTCGAAAAAATATATTCGGCATAGTCACTCTTTCGATTTCGCGCACTTTCCGGCAAGTGAGAATTACTTGCGAATAATTCAGCTAAAAGTTTAGCTTTATCGACTGGTTCAGTGAATGTTTGGTCATCCTTTAAAAGAGTCAGAATTGAGGAACTAGCATTATCCTTTACTATTTTAACGAATGACCAAAACTTTTACTACCTCGGGGAGCAGTAATAACTTTAGTACGAAGAACTAAAGTTCTTACTGCTTCGACAATACGAAGATTTTGCCTTTTTGCGTAGCGAATCAGTTTCTGCGTTTTGGCTATTGAGCCAAGTTCTGAACGCTTCCTCTCTGGATCACCACTTAGGTTTTTGACAACTGAGTTAGGTCTTTGACAGGAGAGATTCCGATCTATCATAACAGTTAAGCTACATATTTTTATACCCTTCACCTTCGTGAGAAGGGTATATATAAGTTTGTCATTCCGTTTGTAATTTCCACAATATAATTTTCCGACCCTATAAAGTATATATATTCTGGATTCTTATAGATAGCGGAGTCGATTAAGCCATGTCCGTCTGTCTGCCTGTTGAAATCAATTCTCTGAAGACCCCAGATATCTTCGGGATTCTGTCAGACATTCTTTCGAGAACTTTCCTATTTAAAATCAGCAAAATCGGTCCACAAATGGCTGAGATATGAGGAAAAAACCAGGACAACCTCGATTTTTGAACTACATATATCTGGATTACTTAAGTCATTAATATAGACAATAAGGATATCTAATGATAGATATTTCAAAGACCTTTGCAAAGACGTATATAAGACCACAGTAAGTTGGACCTACAATAGGACAAAATCGGAAAAAATATTTTTTAACCCGAATTTTTTTTCAACAAAAACATTTTTTTTGTAAATTTTAAAAAAAAAATTAAAATAAAAATTCGAAAAAAAAAATTCAAAAAAATGCAAAAATAAACACTTTGGAAAAAAAATAAATTTTGTTTACCTAAAAATATTTAAAATTTTTATTTTCAAGTATAATTTGGTGAAGGGTATATAAGATTCGGCATAGCCGAATATAGCTCTCTTACTTGTTTTAGTTAAAAGAAGGATCAAATTTTGTTTCTATGTTTTTGTGGAAATAATGATGAATTTTTCAGTAAATTGATTTTATAGAGGTGAAGAGTTAATGTGTTTGTATTGCAGACAGGATGTAAATTTAGGGTTGTTTGAGATAGAGTGTTTCTTTAACTATGGACAAATTTATTCATAATATAAGAACGAATATGTAATTCTGATGTGCTGGACTCTCAAATTATTTTCGCCGATTGTTTGAGTGTGGCCCAGAAATCTTAATTAGAATCTTAAGCTTTAATCATTTATTTACAATTTAATTAGACAAATAATTTATGCAAAATTTGACTCTCAATTTTGAAAATTTTTTATAGGAGTGCAGAATGGAGTAACTCTGACATTGTGAATGCAGGTCTCTGATTTTAGCAGAAAATATTAAAAACTGAGCTTAGAATCAGAATAACTGGAAATCTATAAGCCAATTGGATTCGAAACCCGATTTTATATTTTTAAAATGTATAAATTTAATTATTTTTTTTTTAAATATTTTGATTTTATGGCTTAACAAGTTATTGCTCTAAGCCCTTCATTAAATGCTGCTTTGCATGAATTAAAAATTAACTAAATGAAATGGTTTGTTTATTCCAAATAATAAATGACCTCAAATTTAAATGTTTATTTACCCTCCTTACATATACGTGAGAAAATCATAAACTATTTTGACATTTAATTTGAAACTCAAACCCCATTTTAGTATTTCAACTAAAACTTGTAATTCACCACAAATATTTCCCCTTTTCATTTTTAAATTACAAAACCTATAAGAAAAACTCCTTTAAATCTACAATATTTTCTCAAGATCTGATAAGAAAATTACTATTATTTCGAAAAAGAAATGAAAAGATCGACTTGAACTTGCATGTTGTTGGCAAAGTAAGAGCAGAAAAAAAAACGCAATATTTAAAAAATTTCCCATCATTTATTAACACAACTGGCTTTGCGTGTTGGACAGTTTTTTAGTTCGTACGTCTTTAAGACAGAAACAACCACCTTAAGATCATAAATAGAGTTTTAGTGGGAAAATTGTTGGGTTTTTTATTTTCCAGCAACCTCAAAATTAGTAATTCTAATGAGTAGAGCTACTATTTAGTAGTGTAGCAGTGGAAAGTAACCCTCTTTTCTTATAAGATTTATTAAGACACGAGAAACCAAAACAATCCCTTCACATTTCCATTTTTCCCTAATAGTTTATGAAGTTGCAAGTTGAAAGAAAATATTTACAAGTCATAAAGTAGTGATGTCTCTTTTATACTCACAGTTAATTAAAGTGTTCTTATAAACTCCTCTCTTTCTTTCATTTGATTTTATTATTCTGCTAAGAAAAAGTTAATTATAAGGAAAAATTCTTGGTGTTTTTTTCTTATTTAAACAAATATATTTTCACACGCTAAATTATTCAAAAAAAAGTGGTAGTTCTTTTTTTAATTTTATGGCCTTAACAAAAAAAATCACAACTGCGTGGGAATTTCATGCAAAATTGTAAAAAGAACTTAGAATTTAAAGAAAATAAAAAAAGAAATCTTAAAGACAACATTTTTTTAATGTGTTTTATTTGTGTCTTTTTGGTTTTTCTTTTTAATGATTTTAATAAGTATAAACAGAAATATTAATAATTTGTTTGTTGGTCTTTCTAAATTTTCATGGGAAGTGATTCTGGTTGGTTGGTTGGTAACTTTAGATTTGTATCGAAATTTAACTGGAGCATTTAATGTTTTCTAACATTTTGTGATTATTTTTAATTAATGCGTTTGTTGGATGGATGACTGCAAGAAATAAAACGAAAGAGTTAAGACTGCAACAATTTTGCAAAGGAACAAATTTCCTTTGTTTTCGAAATTGCCAAAGATTTGTGATTTACTTAATTAGTTGTTTGGCTGTAAAAAACAAAAGGCATAAGTATATTTTAATTGACAGATTAGTTTATACCTGACCAGAGCTTCGAATTAATTAATTAAATTTGAGCTTAATTCACTGAAATCTTAAGTCTGAATTAAAAAATTTCAGCTATATATGGAATATCCATTCGCAACATCTAATTCTTGAGCTTCATTTAAAGGCTTTTATTAAAATATAATTCAATAATCGTTGAATTAGTTCTTAAGGAATTTTTTGTAATAAATGGGGTTTTTTAAGCTCGAATTTTGGGCCACTTTTTCTAGCATTGCCGTATGTCACGAATAACATGAACAATGTTCAATTGTTGCTGGTTTATCAGGATAAACCAGCAACAATTGGTTTATCACGTGAAGTCAGTGGTTTATCAGGATTAACCAGTGACTTCACGTGGCCCCACAGTATATAATCGAGAGGTGTCAAATTGCATGACTTTGGAGGCCAATTGACAGGTCCATTTCTCGAAATCAAGTTATCTCCAAATGGTTGTGGCCTCCGTATGCCACGTAGCGCCATCCTGTTGAAACCACATCTCGCCCGAATCAATGCAATCCATATTTTCAAACAAAAAATCATTGATCATGACGCGGTAACGATCTCCATTGACCGTAATGCGAGCTCCGGCTTCGTTTTGTAGATATAAGGTCCGATGATGCCACCAGCATGTAAACCACACCAAAAGGTGAATATTTCTGAAAAAATTTTAAGCAAAAGTTTTTTCCGCTAAATATTAAAAAAAAAATTGAAAAAAAAAATTTAAACTTTAAAAGAAAAAAATTTAAAAAAACAATTCGAAAATTTTTTTTTTCATAAAATGAAAAAACTGTAAAAAAAATTTATTTTGTTTACCTACACCCAGCGAAAAAATGAACACATTCTTATAGATAGCGAAGTCGATTAAGCCATGTCCGTCTGTCTGTTGAAATCCGTAGCCCCAAATTACTTACATACACGATTCATACATCAATATCTCCGGAATACATCCGGCTCAGTTGCTATTTAAAATTGAGAAAATCGATCAACAAATGGCTGAGATATAAGGACAACCTCGATTTTTTACCCATTTTGGACCTATGTATATCTGGATTACTAAGTCATTAATATAGACAATACTGATGTCTAATGATAGATATTTCAAAGACCTTTGCAACGACATACATATGTATGTATATAACACCATAGTAAGTTGGACATACAATGGGTCAAAATCGGAAAAATATTTTTTAACCCGATTTTTTTCACCTAAAGTTTTTTTTCGGTCCCGGTTCACACTGTGAAACATTTGCTGCAAAACATTTGAGTTTGTTGATGAAAGGGGAAAGAGGAATGAAAAAGGGAACTTTGTTTCATGTACATGAATTTTTTGTTAAAAATGTGTCATCCACATTTATTCGTTCGTATTCGCACTGTACAGAAATGTCAAAAACTGAAAAGCAAAAACTTCACTGTGTGGACACGAATGCAGTTTCAAAATAGAATTTAAAAATGTTTTGCAGCAAATGTTTCACAGTGTGGGGACTAAATATTAAAAAAAAAAAAAAAAAAAAAAACACAAAATTTAAAAAAAAAAAAAAAATTAAATTTAAAAAACAATTCGAAAATTTTTTTTTTTCAAAAAGAAAAAATAAAACAACTTTGGTAGAAAAAATTAATTTTGTTTACCTGAACATATTATAAATTTTTATTTTGAGGTATAATTTGGTGAAGGGTATATAAGATTCGGCATAGCCGAATATATCTCTCTAACTTGTTCATTTCTAAATTTGGAATTTTTCTAATAAAAATAGTTTTAAAGTAAAAACCGAAGAATAATTATCAGTTTTCGGTTTTAGGCCTTGAAAAACCGCGGTTTCATTTAAAACTAAACTATAGTATATACATATATCCTGAGTCCTGATAAGATTCTAAAACGATTTAGCTACGTTCGTCTAAACAAAAGGAGCTTGCTAGCAGAAATTTTCCACAAATACTCTTTATAATATTTTAAAATTTTTTATATAAAAAAATCAAACCAAAAAAAACTTTTTGGTATTGAATGGTCAATATCGGTCCATTATCCACCTAGCTCCCACAAAACTGTCGTCCCCCATAAGACTGTTTGAGCAGTCATAAGTATGTTGATTATGCGGAAAAAAAATTAGTTCTAAGTATGTACTCCGAATTTATACTGTAAAATATGGCGAAAATCGAGCAACAAGATCCCCCTTCAGAAAATGGCTTGAACATTCATAATTGTTTTATAATCACACTCTGCTACAAAATAACACTTTTTGTCAGAACTTGAAAAGCGTCTTAATGGGGGTTGTAGGCCTAGGTGAGGACATACTAAAACCGTTTTCAAAGATTTTGAAACACCCTCAAAATTTTGAGATATTTTGAAAAAACTGTTTTAGGGTAGGTCGTAATACTTTAGTACCTCTATGGATAGCCAAAGAATTAAGCTTTCATAAAATGTATGCACGAAATATATATCACGAAAAATTGCGTAAGTTTTTATAAAAAGTTTCGCTTTATTTTTAATTTTTTTCGTAATTTTTCATATTCAACAATAGTTAATTTAACTTTTTTCTATGAAAACCAACTTTTTTTAGCACAGTGTTTTAAAGACAATTTTATATAGACAAAAACGTGATATTACTTATTAATTTATACTAGCATAACCCGGTGCACTTCGCTACCCCTACCCTAATAAAATTAAAAAAATATGAATGGAAATACGAAAATAACACATACAAAATTTGAGAATCTCTCAATTACAGTTCACTTGATATTCGAAAATAACTAACTAATTTTGTATGGGAGATACCACTCTACTGCTCTGATCCCACCTATTTTTTAAACCTTTTATGTAAATATCAAGCTTTACTTTAACTTTCCTTTATAAGGGAAGCCGATCATGCTTAGCTAAACTTCGAACAGGGATCAGGAATAAATTCGTTTTTAGCTAACCTCCTTAGAATGGTAATAAATTGATTGATACAGAGTTTAAATTCTTTTAGAATTATAGTTTTCCAGATATTCAAAATTAATTATTTACTTTGCACCATAACCACTAATGCAATCCAGACCATTTTCAGCCAATCTGTGTAAAATGGTAAAAGAGCTATGCGGATAAAGTTTGAAAAACCTTGCAATTATTACTTTGTATGGGAGGTGACTCACATCCTTTTCCGACCTCTCTCATTTTGGGTGCTATGCTCTCTAATCTAATTCCGTCTATAATCAGCTAAACTCCGCAGAGTAATAAGAAAGTAATTCACTAAAAGTTTAAACACTTTTACAATTATAGTTCTATGGTGTGCCACGCCCACTATTCCAATCCCGAACAATTTCAGTGAAACTATGAAAATTTATAAAAGAGCCATTTAGACTAAGTTTGAAGAATCTTGCAATTATATTTCACAAAATATTTAGAAATAAATATTTACTTTGTATGGGAGGCGACTAACCATTTTTACCGACCCGTCCCATTTTTCATTAAACTTCATGCAGTGATAAACCGTTGAAAATCGTCACAATTATAAAATAACTATTTACTTATCTACAATTACATATTTAGCAAATAAAAAAAACACCTTCAAAATATATTTATTAAAGCGAATTTAAATTACTAAAGTCTTCTTCTTTGTTTTCTTTAACAACTCTCACTTAAAACAGAGCGAAATCAATACTGTTTAATTGTTTCTCCTATTTATTTACAACAACAAATTGGACAAACACGCATTGCTTTGTTTACTTTTTAGCTTAAGGTTCACATGTACACGATTTTGCATATGTGTTAGTAACATCTTTAAACGCTTATAACTCCTAAGAAACTGAACCGATTTCAATAAAATATATATTCTGCACTTCTGTGAATAAATCCCTTTAAAATGGTATAATTCTTGCCCAAATTGAATGTATAATGTGAGCGTAAAAGGGGTCTAAAGAAATCGACTTGCCTATTAATATTATGATTTGCAAAAATTATTAAACTTTTTCGAAAAAGTTCAAAAAAATTTACCTTGTAAATTAAAAATATTTTTTTTTTGATAGTTTTTTGTTTTTATACCCTTCACCATGAGTGGCAAGGGTATATATAAGTTTGTCATTCCGTTTGTAATTTCTACATTTTTCATTTGCGACGCCACAAAGTATATATATTCTGAATCGTTATAGTCGATATAGCCATGTCCGTTACAAAAAAAAAATTTAAAAAACAACTGGAAAAAAATTTAAATTTTGTTTACCTAAAAATATTCAAAATTGTTAGTTTAAAGTATAATTTGGTGAAGGGTATATAAGATTCGGCACAGCCGAATATAGCTCTCTTACTTGTTTTTATTCATATGCGCTGGTGGAGAAAATACTAAAAAAAGGTATTAATGAAAAGTTGAATATCTTTTACAGTTTTCATCCGATTTGAAAAATTAAAACCATATCTTGTTAAGAACTAAACTTTTTTTATACATTGATATACTTATAAACTTTCATATCAAAATAATCAATGAAAAGCGACTAAAATCAAAAAAGTTGATAAATTTTATTTTGTTTTTAGATATTCTTAACAAAAACAATACTTACAACTTACAAATATATCAATAAATGCATGTCATTTTAAAGCGTAATCAGTTTTCTTTCCAAACACGTTAAAAAATTTAAAATCGCACAAAAATTTTCTGAGTTACTGGTCGATAAGTTGACGAACATCATTGAAAACGTTTTTTTTTTAGAATAACTACTGAATTTGAGGGTGTTTCTGAAATTTTTTAACACAATTTGTAATGTACTCAGCAAGACCTATAACCCACGCTAGGCCGTTTTCCAAGTTTTTTTTTCCATCGTAGCACCGTGTAATTATTGGCTTAAGCTACATAAAGTAAAAAGTCAATACATTAAAATATATTTTCCATTGACTTAAGGAAGCTGATTTTTTCACAAAAACGGCAGAAATTTTTCAGGTTTATTACTTTGTCGCAAAGCCACATATAATAGCAACAAACTAAGATATCGATCATATCAATCGCTGGATTCTTTTCGAATTTATTCACAATTATGTGAATTCCCTCATTTTCACAATATTTTACTTATTTGTTTGATATACATAAAATTGGGTAATGTTCTTCTTTCGATTGACTGAATATTGAAAACATTTTCCCCATGCTTTGTAAAAGTTTGAGAAAATTTTAGGAAAACTCAAAGAACTAAATTTTACTGTCTCCTTTTCACTTCTCATTTTTCAATACATGAACCATTTAATTTTTATATATATGGGGCATTTCATGTCAAGTGAACCACCTTTTGAAATCGATGTCTTCCGATCGGTATGAAATTTGCACCATGGTTAGTTCTAGATATCCCACTCGCATCCCACTATGCGACCAAATAAAAAGGGCCCATATTGGAAAAAAAAATAATCGATTTAGCAAATAAAGTCAAAAATTTTATGTCTTGAGTTTATGTCCCACTCGCAAAACACTAAGCGACCTAAAATATCTTAAAGGAATGGAACTAAGCTTTCTTTTGAGTAAAAAAAAATTTTTTAAAAAGGGCCCATTTTGAAAAAAAAAGTCAACAAAGTTTTTGATTTTGAAAAAAAGTAAAAAAAATGTATGTTTTGAGTTACAAAATATTTATTTTGATCCCACTAGCTACCAAATAGGTGTTCAAGGAAAATATCTAAGCTTTATTTTAAGAAACAAAGGGCCTATTTTAAAAAAAGGCAAACAATTTTTTTTTCGAAAGATTGAAGAAAGAGCTATTTAAACTATTTGGGACACATTTAGCTAAGAACAATAGGTAATAAGTTACATGGACAAGAAAAAACACCTGCTTGACCAAAATGTCAAACTTTGACCCCCTCTAACTCAGAGAGTTCTCGACCGATCTTGTTGAAAAATTGTTTCTGAGTTACTATCCAATAGAGCTAATCTTGTTGCAAATTTCGGAAGACATTCACTTGACATGAAATGCCTCATATAGATGAAATACAAATCATTATTAAATAGCTACCGAGACGATCAGCTAGTTCTTTGTATAAATCAAAAGAACATTAACTACTACCGAAAGAACTTCATTGAACATTTTAAGAACTATTAATTTTGTTATAGAATAAAATTTTTCAAAAAATTTAAATTCCAAAAAATATCAATTTCTTTGTTTAATAACGAACATTTATTATAATAATAGAATATCTGATGCATTTGTACCGTATCGTAAGTAGATAAAAAAAACTGTATAAATTTTGAAGAAAATACATTAATGAAACAACTACTTCTAGAACCGTTCTTAAGAAGGGTGCTTCCGGAGAACTAGATCCTAGGGTGACAAATTCAAGCACGTTGCAAGCAAGTTGTACTGGCTCCATAACGCTTCCATGGAACTTGTTCCGAAGCTGACAATTTGAAACAAAAATCATTGGTCGCATCGCCAAATTAGAACGAGTCCTCGCTGTATTCATGCGTTTTGGGTTATTAAAATGTTTTTTAATGAAAATTGTATGTTAAGTCTTTTGTTTTAAGACTGTCAATCTAAATATGTCTCAATTTTTTTTAAAAACTTCACTTTAACAACTAAAGTGTTGAAATCTATTTACAGTTTTTTTTTGTACGACTATTAGATACTTACTGCCATTGTCAGTTACAAAACTTTCCCATGAAAAATCTAGATTTCAACAGTATTTCAACTATTGTTCTGTAAATAAATTAGAAGATTGAAAAAAAAAACGACATATACTAAAATTAATTTACTAAAATGTTTAGTTTGTAGGTTTTGCTACTTTATTTATTATATTTTTTTTTTGCAAAGAAAAAAATTAACAAATTCTATTAAGGTGAAAAAATAGAAACAACAGCAGCAACAGAAATAAAAAACAACAACCGATCATGACACGAAAACTGAAAATTGCCAGTTACTTCAACAACCAAACTAAGATCCTATATGATGGGAAAAAATCTTGATTTTTACTATTTTACAAGCTATTGTAATTCAAGAAATACTAGATATCTATTTGGAGAACTTAATGTTAGAGTCAGTTAGTTAGTTGGTTGGTTAGTACTACAATATATCGTCAAGAAAAATCTATAAAGTAATTAAGTATAATTAAATTCTTGTTTAAGTAATTAAGGAAATCTTATTGATTTATTATAACTATTTGAAATTCCCACCAACAAATTTGTTTTTAAAATAGAAAATTTCATTATATATTTTTTTGTTTTATTTAACTAACAAATTGCATGTCGTGTATGTTTAAGTGCCACATTTAGTTTAATAAGAAAATTTATTTAACAAAAAAAAAAAACTCCAGGAAACTTAAATTTTGTTTAACAAAAAGTTTAACTAAAACTAAACGCGGCAATTTTGCCATAAGCAGTTCATTGCTCTCGTTTTTTTTTATTAACAAAACAAAAAAAACTTATTGCAAAATGTTTTTTTTATTGCTAAATTTGTGGGAATTTTAAGAAAATTGTAAGATATTAGGGTTTTTGTCTTAAGTTCATGTGAATTAATTGTGGTTTTAAATAAATTTATTAGTTTTTTTCTTGCAAATTTAGATGTAAATATAGAGGAGTTTAAGCAACCAATCAGATTGCAGAGATTTTATCAGAGTTTTCATAAACAACCAATGGGAGTAGAGTTGAGAGCTTTGTACTCTTTCTAACATGCAGCTTTGAGGGCAAAATGGCTGAAAGAGTAGAGTACTGTTATTAAATACAGTTACAGTGGTGCTGCAATGGAATAAAATGAGCAAGATTTTTTTAAACAATTTTTTATTAAATAAAGGCACATTTTGTATGGAAATTATAAATCAGGTTTCAGAAAATATTTAACAACTCTGGTAATTTAACTAGTTTCTGATTTATTTGCTTATTCAGCCGTACATTAGACATCGTTTGTGTGATAATCCTACAGCAGAGATATTTCTTGGACACTCTATTTAACAAGTAAAGGTAGGATCACACGATTGCCGCAATGCACCAATTATTGGTCTATTTTATACGTCAATCGTGTGATTTCACAACTTATTGGCTCATATGTCAAACCACAACAATATTGTGCTTATTTGGCCCAATCAAATGCAACCCTGGTACGGCAATCATGTGAATGCTTGATAGGCAACATGCACCAATAAAAAAGTTAAAAATACAACAATATTTATTGTGTTCTAGTGCGGCAATCAAAGAAGACAATTAGCGCCAATATTAATTTTTGTAAATGAAATATTGTTTTTGTCAGCCACTCTCTGACCCACATACATCTTTTAACATTTCTTTATTAATTTTTTTATATGATAATTAAGGCCGACGCAATTTTCTTTTTTTATTTAACAAATATTTTTTTCAAAAATAGATTGTTTTTACATTTATGTAAACAAAACAAAATTTAAAATCTAGCACAACAGCTGTTTCTCTGAGTTGCCGTAAACTAGAACAATCGTGTGACTGAAATGCGACAATTATTGCCACTAAATCGCTTTGCACCAATTTACGACAATCAAATTTATATAAAATGAAGCAATCATGTGACTGCAGAGAATTTGATTGGGACAATTTCTTTATTGGGCCCCAATTCAGCACAATAAAAATTGTATTAAATTGGTTCATTGCGGCAATCGTGTGATCCTACCTTAAGAAAGCATCACCATCTATTAGGTTATAGCAATGTTTGCTAACATTTCAAAATGGTTAAAAAGTAACGGTAACGGTGCATTCACTAATGGAATTTAAATTATAACTGTAATATCGGCCAGATTTAAATAAAATTTATAGAAAATAATTATAAATTGAAAGGACGGATCCAGGTGAATCATTTTGTGTGTAAATAAAGTAAAATTTATTTTATATTTTTCTTTTTTCCCCTTTTTTTATATTAAAACTTTTTGGTTTTGGGGGATTTCCCTCTTCCCCCTGGATCCGCCCCTGTAGATTTCAATAGACTCAATGAATTTAGATAATTTTAAATTATTTACCGAATAACGGCTATGGGATTTTAGATGCAGCGCTATTTTCGATTACTATAATTTAATACCAGGGTGGGTCAATAAGTCCGCGACTTTTATGAATTTCCAGGCACTTAACTGAAAGGGCAGCATTGCTTCTGTCAACAGGCAGCTTTCATTTGACTCCTGTCTAAATTTGAAAAATCTTCGCCATTTAGTTTGTGTTTGAAAGCCATTAATAGCTGACTACGTCACGACGTATTATTATCGAGTCCTTTATACGAGTCCTTGAAATTAAAATGGCAAAATTTAAGGTGTGATTTATATTATATGTATATCGATCCATTTCCGCAAAAGCTCAAGCGACAATTTTAGCTTAAGTGCACTTTGACATTTTTTTTTTGTTTTTTTGTGACAGCAGAATCAAATTTTTTTGGAAATAAGTCTGGCATTTCTAAACGGCTGGTCCGATCGGAATAAAATTTGACGTGGGCATAGCCAAGGAGTATTTGATTTTAAGATATTAAAATGGGCCATACAAATGATCCATGTGTGGCGCTATAAGGGCTCAAAGTAGGGTACCTTCGACATGTAAAATTTTTAAACACGTGCAATTTTTTTGTTTTATATCTTATAATTTCCGAGTTATAGGCATTTCAAAATTGAAATTTTAAAAGTTATTAGTTAGACAACTAAATTAGTTAGACAACTAATTATGGATCCAAAAATAAACGATTTTCATTTTAAATATTCAAAAAACAGTGGATTTTTCCTGTTTTTTGGGCGAAAATGTGAATTAACTTTTTTTTAATTTAAAACAAGTAAGAAAGTATGGTCGGTCAAGCACGACCATATAATACCCTACATTAAGTAAAAGAGCAAAAACATTTTTCTTTTAAAATTTCAATAATTTATATAATTTTTGAGTGATTTTCGGAAGTGGGCCTTATATGGGAGCTATGACCAATTATGGACCAATCACCATGAAATTAGGTCGTGTGATTTATGTCTATATCAAAGTTTACTATGTTTTTTTTTGTGAGTATACCAACATTTTTAAGAGATTTATGCACGTTAAAGTGATTTTCGGAAGCGGGTCTATATGGGAGCTATGACTAACTATGGACCGATCGTAACAAAATTTGGTGACATGAATTTTGTATATATAAAACTTATTTGGAGCGCAATTTGTGGAGATACATTTATAAATTAAACATTTATGACCGATAAAGTCCAATTTCGGAAGGACATTTGTATGGGGGCTAGGTGAAATAATGGACCGATTTCAGCCAGTTTCAATAGGCTTGGTCCTTGGGCCGAAAAAATAATATGTACCAAATTTGATCGAAATATCTACAAAATTGCGACCTGTACTCTGCGCACAAGGTTTACATGGACAGCCAGCCAGCCTACCAGACGGACGGACATCGTTTAATCGACTCAGAAAGTGATTCTAAGTCGATCGGTATAATTTAAGGTGGGTGTTAGACAAACATCTGCACAAACGCATAATACCCTCCCCACTTTCTTTAAGAACATATAACAATTTGATGTTTATCTAAAAGATATCTTTACGGAGAACATTTTGATATAAAAAACATGTATATTTTTCGAATATGTCGCACCTACGTCCTTCGGAATTTGAACAAATGTTCTAAAATCCCAAAGCTGGGATCAGAAAACAAACAGCAGCTTTGCAAACCCTAATGTGTTCCCTATTTATCGCCAAAGTATTTTCCTAGCCCCGTAGGAAATGTGGACCCTATAGGCAAAATTGTAAAAATACCATTTTTGGGATTTTGGATCAAATTTTTAGGAATTGCGAGATTCTCTTTGACCTTTTTGACAAGTTTTTTTACACTTTGTTATTTAGAATGACAAACTTAAAAAACGTTGAAAATTTCATTGGTTTTCGTTATTAAATAAAGATTTTATTACATATCACAAATTCATTGAGTTTCTAAAACTAAAATATATATCAAAATTTTAATAGGATTGCAAATATTACGAACAATTTGCTCCACATTTATTCCGAGCTATATTTTTTTGTTTAGATAAGTTAATTTGTGGTCTTACAAAAAAAATTTCAAGTCAATATCTCAATTAGATTCAAAAATATGCCACTTTAAAACTCCGTCCTTCAAAAATATTGCACTCTGTATAAATTTTCTTAATGTGACTAAGTCAGAACCAAAGACTTGTGTTCAATTTTTCAATGTTAGATGCGGAGGCTGTTTGTTACCGTATAGCCATATCGGTATTATGACTGCCTTGTACTTTGTATTCCAAGTCTAGAGCAGACCGTAGGCCAATTAGCCAGTGCAACTGAGCTGACTTTAATTTTATTTGTGTAACCTTTGCTTCAATATAGTGAGTCCATATCTGTATAGGTGAGTTACCTGACTTTAGACCTTTGATTATCGTGTTCACGGTAGAGAACTGGAATTTTATTGGGCGTGGCACCACATTATTTATAATGTTAGCACTAATAGAAGAATTTGTATCATTTGGGGTAAATGATTCGGTTTATTTATCTAGGACATTTGACTTAGACTTTTTTTTTGACTATGCATTTTTCAGTAAAATAAGAAAAAAAAAACTTCAATATTTGTCAGTCAAAAAGCAACACTGTCTTTGAAATAAGAATGTTAAATCCAGCTTTGAATAGTAACGAGTACCGCCAATTTTATAATAAAACCATCATGCTATTTTTTTTTATAAATATATATTTATTGTATAAATTATATACTTGTTTTGTTGATTACAAAATACAACTATAATTGTAAAAATTAATAAAAAGGATTGTTTTTTGTTCATACATAATTCATATATTCTTGTTTTTATGTTTTTATATTTCTTTTGTTTCTGCTTAACTTTTGATTTAAAACTCAACATTTTGTTTTTAACAATATAAGGCGACTACACAAAAATTTGAATGTATTCAACAGCATATTAAATTTTTAAAATAAAATTTTCTTTAAATATTTTCTAAAATTTTACAACAATTCCGAAAATCTATAACCAAAATATGTATGTAAATTTATGTTTATTATGTATAATTAATAATGTTCAAAATAGCAACAAACTGTAATCAAATGTAAATATTTCTATATAAAACTTAATATTTTGTTTTCTGTTCTGTTTTCTGTTTTTTTCGATTGTCTTACTTAAAAACTAATAAATATAAAATAAGCAAATAAATAATTATGATATTTTTAATTATAGGCAATTAAAAAAAGAAATTAAATATTTTGTGTTAATTAGGATAATGAAATATTAAAATTAATTTGATCATTAACAAAAGGAGAGAGAGAGAGAAGAAAATTAAAACACCTTTTAAGAGAATTATTTAAGTAAAAATAATTTTGATAAAACCCCTTAAACTATGGTGAATACTTTTTTATAGAAATTACAAAACTAACCAAAATTTAGTTATAAAAAAAAGGTTACAAAGATTTCTTTTATATAAATTTAAGTTGTTAAAAAGTTATTAAAGTAGTAAGAAGGGATTTGGTTATTAAATTAATTAATTTGCGCGTATAGTACGATTTTTGTTCATATTTGTCAACATTAATGATATATAGGATGTTAATAAATCATCCATTTTATAGCCCAACGAGGTTTCACACAACAGTTTTGAGCCTCGAACCAAATTGCCAATTGTCATGTGGAAGTAGGTGTTGCCCGATGACCAATTCGAAATACGGGTAAATGGATGGGTTATTAAAATGTCCTGTAATTAATAATATATAGATTATAAATAATTGTTTAATACAAGTAAGTTTTATTATAAAATCATACCTTTGTAACGGGATGTATTAAACTAACACCATGTTTATTTATAGCTATCAATAACATTTCGGGATAATTGGGTTCAGTCGTTTGTTTAACTTCAAAGAAGGCCGAGCCAAATGTGGGCCACCTAAAATAGAAAAAAATTTCAATAAAATTATAAGTTTATAACAATAAAAAATAAGAATCAACTAAAAAATATCAAGATTTTTGAAAAAAAAAATAAATTATAGAAAAAATTATAGTTTCAAACATTTTCCCAGTATTCTTCATACCAATTACTTATGTTTCGATTTCTAATAAAAAAAATCACTTTCAATACTTAAACTAAATTAGAAAAAAATCATATTTTTATGGATTATTATTTTCCTATTTCGAATAATCGAAATTAAATTCGAATTTTCGAAATTGTTTAAAAAGCTTATTAATCATTAATCACTTATTGCCTATTTCGTAAAATCTAAATTAAATTCGGATTTCCTATTTAAAACAAGCTATAATCGGCTTGACCGACTCTTATATCCCCTTCAAAGATTGAAAACAATTTTGAGTTGAAACAAGTAAGAGAGCTATATTCGGCTGAGCCGAATTTTATATACCCTTCACCAAATTATACTTCAAAATAAAAATTTTAAATATTTAAACAAAAATTTTATTTTTTCAGTTTTTTTTTTCATTTTATGAAAAAATTTCGAATTGTTTTTTTAGATTTTAATTTTTTTTTTTAAATTTAATTTTTTTTTTTAAATTTTAAAAATTTTTATTTTTTAATATTTAGCGAAAAAAAACTTTTGGTGAAAAAGAAATCGGATTAATAAATAATTTTTCCGATTTTAGCCCATTGTAGGTCCAACTTACTATGGTCTTATATACGTCGTTGCAAAGGTCTTTGAAATATCTATCATTAGATATCCATATTGTCTATATTAATGACCTAGTAATCCAGATATAGATCAAAAATCGAGGTTGTCCAGGTTTTTTCCTTATATCTCAGCCATTTGCGGACCGATTTTCTCGATTTTAAATAGCAACCGAGCTGGAAGAATTCCGGAGATATTGATGTATGAATCGTGTATTTAAGTTATTTGGGGGCTTCGGAAAGACAGACAGACGAACATGACTTACTCGACTCCGCTATCTATAAGGATCCAGAATATATATACTTTATAGGGTTGGAAAATTATATTGTGAAAATTACAAACGCAATGACAAACTTATTATACCCTTCTCACGAAGGTGAAGGGTATAAAAATTGTAGTAGAGGGAATGTAAGAAAAGATGAAATTACTGTTTCTAACGGCTAGTTTCAAGTAGCATCATGTTTCTTAACATTTCTATTTCTGGAGACTTCTAAATGTGGACAATGTTGTTTACCGGCCAATTAACATAGCTGTGGAACATTATAACATTGAATAAAAGCTTTGATTTGATCATTGTAGAAATAGAACTTTCAAGAAACATCGATAGATGCTGCTGGAAACATCTGGATGGTAATGCAGTGGTCTCACGACCACCATCGTTTTTAAAAGGTAAAAACGTAACAATACTTTTACAAATAAAGCTTGAGTGTTGTAAAGTTTGGTGCCAACAAAGTGCAATTTGGAAAAAGTGCCGGTGAAGCACAACGATTGCTCACCGTGTGTGTGTTTCATCGGTTTCAACGAGCAAGACATGGTTTGTGCGATTCAGAAGTGATGATTTTGACATGGAAGACAAAGATCGCCCAGGCCAGTTAGAAGCCCAAGAATTGAAGGCATTATTACTCCATGAAGATTGCTTTCAAACTTAACAAACAGCTTGCAAAATTATTGGGAGCTACTTAAGCAGCAATTTCAAAACGTTTACGAGCAGCAAAATTCATCCAAAAGGAGGGAAATTGAATACCATACGAATTGAAGCCGAGAGACCTGCAAATTAGTTACATACATTTAAATTCGAATTTAACCTAGAACTAGTTCATTTTCAATAATTTTCAAAAATTCATTTAAAATTAAAATCACCATTATTACAATCTAACTTTATTTGTAATAATAATAAATTAAAATTTTCGAATGTCAATATTTTGTACAGTATTTACAAGTTAAATCGATTTTAAGTTTTCGAAATGAATTTCGAATTCTCAGAATAGTTTCAAATATTAACAAATCAATACAATGTTTGTAAAAAAACTAAAAATTATTTACATTTTTATAAAAAAATAAATATTTCATATTGAAATAAAAAATTTAAAATTTTCGAACATTGAAAGTTTTAAAAAAATTCTTCAAATTTCAATAAGAAATGTATATTTAAGATATATTTGATCATTTATCAAAGCCATTTGCTACAAATTTACTAGTAGATTTAGAATTTTCGAACAAACAAATGTAATGTCTGCTTTACAAATTGTATTCAATAAAAATTGCTTATAAATATTGAAAATTCTTCAAATTTAAATAAAAAATTTATATTTAAGACATATTTCATCATTTAACAAAATTTACTAAAAATTTACAAGTAAATTTAAAATTTTCGAAATTGAATTCGAATTTTCGAACATATTTTAAATACAATAAAATGTAATGTCTGCTTTAAAAATTATATTCAAATAAAATTTCTTATAAATATTTCACATAAAACTAAAAAATTTCATATTTTCGAATATTGAAAATTTTTTAAATTTTAAATTTTTGGAAATTCTAAAATGGAAAATTAGAGAAAATTCTGCAAATTTAAACAAAAAACTTACATTTTAGACCTACTTGATCATATAAAAAAATATACCATAGTTGCTACATTTATATAGAAATTGATTTCGAATTAAAACATAAAAAATTGTATGTTTTAAAAATTGGACTCACAATGTTATTTATTATAATTTTTTAATAATATAATCATATATTTCATAGAAAACTCAAAATTTCATATGTTCGAATTTTGAACTTTTTCAAAATTTAAATTTTTGGAAATTTCAATACTAAAAATTAAAGAAAATTCCTCAAATTAAAATAAAAACAATATATTAAAGCCATTCTTGATCATTTAAAAAATTATCTACCGTGTTTGCTACATTTATGTAGATTTAGAATATTCGAAATTGAGTTCGAATTTTCGAACTTGTTTTAAATATAAAAAAAATGTAGTGTATGTTTAAAAATTTAACTCAAATTTATTTTCTTATAGTTTTTAAAACTCAAAATTTCATATTTTTTTGATATTGAAATTTTTTTAAAATTCAAGAAAATTCTCCAAATTTAAATAAAAAAGTTATATTTAAGAGCATATTTTCTAGCATATTTTCCACATCTAAGTAGATTCAGAATTTTCGAAATTGATTTCGAATTTTCAAACAGAAATTAAATACAAAAAAAATTAAGATATATTTAAGAATTGAACTCTAAATAAAATTTCTTATAATTTTTCAAATAAAGAAATCGAATATTTCATTAAAAAAACTCAAAATATCACAATTTCGAATATTGAAAAAGTTGAATCTTCCAAAATTTTTAAAAATTTAAGATATTTAATTACTTACCTATAAACAATTTTCAGAAAAGCGACTTTAGCATCTTCAGAAGTCATGCCAGAATCTTGATTATAGGAAGCAACTATGGCTCGTTTCCATTCACTAGTACTTTGCATTTTCATTAAATCGGAGGGTATCAATTCACGCAGCATTTGTCTAGAAAATACAAACAATTAAATAAATTATTAATTAAAACCTTTCTTAAACCCCATCCTGCACAAAAACTTACGGTATGGCTTGCAATTCTTGTTTATTATCACCATAACGTACACGATATACCAAGGCCGCCAATTTGGCAGCCTCTTCACGCGAACACTTATGGTAACCCCTTAATAATTTCGGCAATTCCTGATGATAATGGAATATTAAGTCAGCATTACGATCCTTGCCCGGCACCGTATTTGTCCACAGCTTTTTCATAAAGAACACTTGATAAGTAAACTGGGGATTGGTGCCGTCACGTATGGGTCGGGCCTTTTTAATCCAGTCCGTTAGATGTCGGACAAAGTCAAAGAAGAAATCTCCCTCGGGCACGGAAATCACCTTATCGGCGATTTTCACAAAGAGCGAGAAACCCTCACTGGTGCGCAAGGACAAACGTTGTGAGATATTGTGGCAAAAATCTTTAGCTCTGGTGGAGGAGTCCACCTCGAAGGCCTCATCGGTGTCGTCGGGGAAATATACTTTGTGGAATATTTGTGTGGTTTTGTGTTGTATAGCCTCCACCTCTACTTGATGTGGCGGGTATTTACGTTGGCCATTGCGTATGGTTTTCTGCAGACGATGTAGCGAGTCTTGGGATATGGGATGACGGCGAGTTCTTAGGAATAAAGTCAATTCTTTAAGTAAACCCTGAGAACAGGCAAATAAACCAGTGGCCAACCACATTAACTCCCAACCTCGTTCCTCGGAAATGCGATTACGATTGTCGGTTAATTGTTTCATTAGTTGACAATAGATTTCATCTCTTAGGATCTCATGTTTTAAGGGACCATCAAATATATGATCGGTAATTTCATTGCCCATTCTAGGCCTCTTGGAGGGTAAATCACCCATGTATTTGAGTATGGCGGCAAAAGCAAAACAAGCTTCTTCCGCCAATTCTTCCTTAGCTTGCAGTTTCCTTAATAGAGGAGCTTTAATGGGATCGCGAGAATAACGCCATATCTCTTCCGAACGTTTCGAACTTAAGGTGAGGGTTTTTGAGACCGTTCTCTTGGGTGGCAAACGGAAATGATCCATGGCATATTCCATTAAAGTATGAGGTCTATCTCGAGTTTCAGGCACACCATTTGAGACCATACTCAAACGTCTGCCATGATGAGCTTCATCGACATTAAACAAGGCCAAAATATCTTGTGGCGGCTTGGATAGCGTGGGTAAAACATAAACAGTTTCGGCAGGAAAATCTCCTCTCTCCTGGGATCTCTCACAGCGACCAATACACCAGCCATTGTTCAAAACATTTTCACCACAACTTTCATCTTCCAAGATAATTAGATCTCCTTTGAAGAAGGACAGAAAACTGGAGCCATCTGAAGGCGCACGATAGTCTTGTATTGCTATGACAAATTTGGATCTGAAAAAAGGTTAAAAATGTTGATAAATCAGAGTTTATTTGGATTTGATGGCCTGTTCCTTGATCTCAAATAATAATCAAAACGAAAGAAAGCTAGAAAGAATTCCTATACATCGAAAACTTGTGAAGATCTAGAATGTAAAACAAAGCGACTGAATGTTAGTCACTCAAAGTCGACTGAAATTTCAATTCTCTTTATCAAAAACTTTCGTTTGACTGTAAAAAATTATAAATATAGAAACCGAATTCTGTAGACGTTTTCATTCGATTTATCGTTTAAGGTTCTAATGAAATCCAACCCAGATTTCTTTCGCTTTAATAACAAGCAGCAGTCCACAAAAAATTTAATTTACCTTTTCTTCAATCCATCCAAAAAGTAAACCACCAAATCTCTAATATCCTCGGCATTGGGACTTTGGAATGTAAACTCCTCTCCCCTCACCGTAGACAAACTAAAGGTTTGTGTAAACACCTTATTGGTTTTTTGACTGGACACCGCTGTTATCTCGGGGAAACTCAATTCCAACAACACTTGCTCCTGATCATCCACCACATACACACCCGTCCAATTAACCGCTATTATAACATCATTCTTGGGCAGATTAGGACCCGAATTGCGATACGCTTCATAAAATCTCGAGAACAACAAAGGCCATTTATACTTGGCATAACTGACTATATCCTCCTTGATCTTCAACGAGGCTATTTTCTCCTTAACATAGTATGACTTCTTGTAGGCCTGCAACACCAAAGCGGCCCAACGTTCTATGGCCTTGTCGATGCCGGTGAGACAAAAATCGGGTATAAAGTTGGGCAACAGGGTGAACAGTCTTTCCATGGACATGTCGGTGCCATATTCTATGAAATATTGCTGGGCGGCTATCATGGCCAAATCCTCTTCCTTGTCACAGCGATATTCACCGAACTTGACACCTCTAACCACTTGCTGATAAATGAGATTCGTGGCCACCTGATCAAAGGTGGGATCATGCCAGGGAGCAAATATTTCCTTGCGGAAGAACAAACGCCAGGGGGCATTACGCTCTTGGGCTCCTTGTTCCTTGGCATATTGTTCACACTGGGAAATAGCATCCATAACATGATCGCCGCCACTGCCCAGCGATGAAACCTTGTCAAACAAGGCTATATACAAAGAGAAACCAAATTGATCTTTCAATGTGATCTTCTCCGACAGCTGATTGCACAGTTCCCTGGCCGTGGTGGCGGAATCAGCCAGCAAAGTCTTGGTATTGCCATCCATAAATGTTATGGGCAACATTATAGGCTTTTTCGATTTTGTGGCTTGCAACTCCAACCAGGAGGGTGGTTGATTTCTAGTACCATTATTAAAAGTTCTCTTCAAACGCTCCTCACAATAAGGCGCATAACCAGGAGGACCTTCACGTATGAAAGCTCTCAGATAATTAACAAATTTCTCTGAGGGAGCAAAACAACCCACACACAAGGACAGCAAAATCCAACCTCTAGCATGAGATGATTTCAAAGGATTGTTGGTCAATTGTTTGCAGATTTGACAATAGATTTCATCTCTTAGTTCAGCCCTTAAAATACCATGGCCTATAATAAAATGCAATTTTTCGAGATTTGATGTGGGACGTGACTGCAGCCAAGACTGATAGCTATCCGCAGTGTACTCCTCATCCTGCAGGCGTCTTCTGACATCTTCGCCCAGTTTGTTTTTACGTTTCAAGGTTAGAGAAACAAGTTTGTGTCTTATGGAGCGGGGTTTTTGCTTAAGGAAGGCCTCGGGATCCAAACCCATTAATTGAGCCTCTTGGAATTCCTAAAATAAAATATTTCATTAAAAAAAAGTCGTTCCTTATAATTAAGTAGCCTTTACAAACCTTGCTTCGTATAAAGTTACGTCCCAAAGTAGCCGTTACTTTGGACATCACCGAGGTGGTATCCATGCGATCCATGGTGTGATATTTAGGCTCTGGCATATCTCCGGTAAACCTTAATATGGTAATCCATAAAGCCTGGGCAGCCAATTGATCTCCTTGAGTATGTAAAGGCAGCAAAGGATGTTTTAAAGCCTTCTTGGAGTACTGGTGATTGACATTGCCTTGGAAATAAGTGGCGGCAAATTTTTGAAATTTAAATTCCGACAAATCTTCCTCATCCTCCGAGATATGCATGGGACCTATGCAATCCTATAAAATAACAAACACTCGTTAAAATAAACAACTATCATTAAAACAAATAAAGAAAATACCTCTTGATTGACATGCTGGCCATGAGGCAAATCATTAAACACCGAGGTTTCACGGCCGCCATGAGGCGTTGGTGCCTCACTACTGGAATCGGGTAGGAAATCAAACATGGCCTCCACCAATTTTCCATCATCTACCGGTTCATCTTGTTTGCGGGCGGCATCATTAATCAAATTCTTCTTAACCTCTACCCGTCTTCTCTCCTCGATTTCCTGTTCCATTTCTCTTCTCTCCATCTCATGCAAACGATCTCTATAGTGCTGCTCGGCAATTTCTCTAGCATGTTTATTGCCCTTATGCATAAGCTCTTGCTCTTCCATCTTGCGCAAATGCAACACTTCTGCAAACTTCTTATACTCCTCCTTTAATTTCTTATACTTGCGCATGGCTATCATACGGCGGGCATGTGACTGTATCTTAATTATAGCCCACATTTTATGGCCATATTCGCGGCGCACCAAATAGCCACGGGCATGAGCTTGCAAGCCCACTATATGGCCTCTCAGGTGGCGGAAACGATGCGACAATACCCTAGAACGTATCAAGGCCTGCAATCGCATGTAACCTACACGCATCTTCTGATAACGTTGACGTTGAGCATAACCCTTCCAGTAGCGTTGTACGGTTACAGCAGCAGCTCGCATGCGCAAGAAACGCCTGCGATACACCCAGCCTCTAATGGTTCTTTGTAAGATCAAAATCTTACGCGTCAAAACACGATCTCGCTCTTGTTCCAAAAACAAATCGTGAGCATCTTTAAGGAAAACTTTGGTGTGACCCAATTGATAATCGGATTGACCCAAAACGGCGGCACATATACGTGCAGTAGCCAAACGACAGTCGGTTCTATGGGCGGGTGGCACTCCAGGTATTAAGAATCTATAACGCTCCACAAAGTCCCGGAAACCATGGCGTATGGGATAACCAGCTCTCCTTATGCGTATGGTTTCCATCATGCCCGAATAACGTAACTGGCGACAGCACAAACCTCTGTCAAACAGCATGGGCTTCTTCACCTCATTGGGTTTAATGCATCTTATAAAGAAGGGCTGACAAGAGCACAAGGTCTTCATGAGAGCATCCAAACTCTTCTTAAACTGTGTGGATAATGTGGGTGTCCTTTTGCGTGTTTCGGCGCCCATCTCTATATCTTGGCTGAATATTTGTCTCAAAAACTTATTACTACTTTGACTAACTAGATGCAGTAGATCGGGACTGAAAGTATCACGATTCTTGTCCAAGAAACCACTAGTATCGTAGAACACCACACCCGCAAAATGATTCAAACCAAAACTGGTATTGATATCCGATTTGGGTTTCAAATAGTTTTTATGTGTGCCATGGGTTTTGTGCAATTTAGCCAACATGGTGTGATCTGTGCCCTTGGGGAATCTAGCCTCTTCATCTATCAAGGCCATAATATTCAACTGTTTAATGGCTATCAAATCCAAGGCATCTTGGTTATCCACAAACTCTATATGCTGCCAATTAATACCCTCATGATTGTATTCCTCTTGCTCCAATTTGAAAATGTGTTGAACAAAAAACTGCTGCAAATTCTCATTGGCATAGTTTATACAAAATTGTTCAAAACTGTTCTGATCGAAATTCTCAAAACCGAAAATATCCAAGACACCAATGGCATTGCGAGAAGTGGCTCGTGGTTTGTAAATGGCCGTATTTATTTTGCGCACAATATGCACAAACATACGACCATAAATACCCTTGACAAAAGCATCACGCACATCGACCGATTGATCTCGGGACAGTGTAGACACCACAGTTTCTCCATGAGCGAAGAGGGTACGTCTGGTTAAAGCATCCATTAGAGGTTGCATGGGTAAACCCAACAAAGCAGCCACTCTCTCCACATTAATGTGTTCGGGAATTTCGGTGGCATCTAAATTATCCACCACGGTTGCCTTATACTTGATGTTGCCACAATGCAAAAGTGCAGATAGAAGTTTAATAATTTCCCAGATTTCTTGATCGGTGAAAAGTAAAACTTTCATGGCCGAACGTATGTCTGAAAATTCAGCCATGTCATCACGACCCTCACAGGTAATGCAGTCTCCGCCGGTTAGGTATCTGTAAAGGAAAATGAAAATGTTACAAATTAAATACAAATTTATAAAATGATATAAAATGGAAACTCGTCCATCCATAAAAAGAGGGATATTTAAGATTGTTGAACTTAAAAATACAAAAATATTCTAAAAGGAAGCTGTATATGAAAATAAAGTTTGCAAAAAAAAAACCTTTGAAATAGATCCAGGAACGGAGCTTTAGGTGAAGTAGTAACTAATTTTAATTAGAATTAAGAGGCAGCTCTGCAAAAGATCCTCTAAGGGGATTTTCCAAGCATACATATTTTGAATCAAAACTATTTAATTGGATCCCATTCCAGAATCTATCCAATTAGGTTCAAAATTAAATTTTTTATTAGATTTTAAAATATGACTGAAATTTTTGCAAAATTTAATACAAGTCTAACAAGAGCTCTTGAACGAGATTCCAGAACCAGACTATCTAAACATAAAAATAAAGCAATTCCAGTCAAACTTTTTGAAAACATTTCTTTAAAAAGATTCGGGAATGAGGCTGTCTCCAGACATAAGAAGTGAGATATTCCAAATTGTTAGAAATAAAGAAATAAAAACACTTTAACGAGATCCAGCAATGGAGCTTTTTAGTTATTTAAAGAAGGATAATGTAGTTATTTTAACTTCAAATTAAAATCAGTAAAAATGTTAGAAATAACTTTTTAGCAGATAATGGAACGGGGATTTTCAAGAATTATTTTATGTATATCAAATATAATTTGAATAATAATGAAAAAGAGATCATAACAGAAGACAGTCTTTTGAATAAAAAGCTACTTAAAAGATCCAGGAACGAAGTTTTCTAGGCATGAGAAGCTGGATATTCCAAAAGGTTGCTTTTAAAAATAAAAAATTTTAAAAGTTTTCAGTAAGAAACTCTTTAAATAAATCCAGCAATGGACCCTTCTCAGTCTTAGGAAGTAAAATATTTAAGTTAATTTAACTTTAGAATAAAATTGTTAAACATTTTTGAAATAACTCTTTAAATAGATCATGAAGCAGCCTTTCTAAGTAGTATATCACATATAATTTGTATAATAATGTCCAAACAGATCCTAACACAAAACTGCCCAGACATAAAAAAGCTTTTACAGAAAATCTCTTGCAACCGAATAAGAAATGGATATGGCTAGGCTTGAGAAGTGGAATATTCCAAATTGTTCCATTTAAAAATAACAATATCTTTAAATAGATCCAGGAATGGTACTTTTGAGTTATTATGAGTGGAACAATACGTGCCAACAACTTGGAGACCCAGAATACGATTTTTCATCTCTACCATTAAATTCTCCTTATTTCAAGAGTCGCTGGTGTTACCCAAGACTCAACGAAATTTCAAACAATTGTGGCATCAATAGAGAGCAACATCCTCGAGAAAGTGTAAGACTACTAACAGGTATGAAACCTTGAAAACAAAACTCATCAGTTCATATTCGGGCTCCGAAGAAACTTTTGACAGAAGTCGATTTATCGAACAGAAAACCATCAGATTTGTTAACTCAAATGCGTTCCTTAAGCCGTGTGTCCACTAGCAAGTCACTTGCGGAAGAACTTCTGCAAGTATTTGCTGAAGTGTTTCCACTCAGATCGAAACTTGCGGAAGTCTGCTTTCAGAAGTAGTTTGTGGAAGTTATTATGACGAACTTGCTGCAAGAAATTGAAGACGTGTTTCCACACAATATGAGTACAGCTTGCAGGTTAGTTTATTTTCTTTGTTTACTTCTTGACCAAACTGCATTCGGAGATTGTGCAATTTCATTTTGACCTCTTCTTCGGTCGCGTCTATATCATTGGCTATTGCCTTTAAAGCGTTTTGTTTTTTAATTTTACTCTTATACTCTATTTAGGACATGTCCCATAATTCAGGATAACTTTCTTGTTTTTTAATTACCAACTGTGTTTGTTCACTGCTCCAAACGAATTTATTTATGTTAGTTTTTATAAATTTGAAATGAACTCAAAAAAACACAAAACAAAACTAAAATCAGAAGAGAATACCACAAACCCTTTACCCTACGTATACCCGACTTCTTCTACAAGTCTTCAAAACACTTGCAGTTCTCAGCAAGTCGTTAAAGTTACTTCCAGCAAGCAACAAACACGTGTTTCCACATAATTGCAGCAATTAACTTCTGCAAGCCGTGACTTCTGGAAGTCGACTTCCGGAAGTAACTTCCGCAAAAAAACTTGGTAGTGGACACACGTCTTTAGATCAAGGTAAAGTATCGATATATTTTCGATACTTTATCTTTCGAAAGATCGATAAGTATGAAAAAGACAACAGCTGACCGTAGTCGTTCCAAGTCAGTTTCAGGCAAGGATAAACCATTGTGTTGGTATCACTTCAAATTTGGAAGCAAAACTATGAAATTTCAACCAATCAAATCAAGAAAACTAATCCATCTTTGGTGACGGATGGGAGCAGCCAAGAGCTATGTCGCCGATTTATTTGAGATATTAAATCAAAATCCAGGTTTTTAGTCTATTCTGGAGCAGATGTTTCAGTAATTCTAGTAGCATCATTATAACACTAGTAACAGTCTAGTTCACTAATTTTATATGCAGCAAATAATTCGACGAAATAATAATTTTTAAGAACTTTTTGAAAAACTCTTCTCAGCGATCCAGGAAGCTCAAAAATATGACTTTTTTTCAGGTGCAAAATAAAATTTAAAATGTTTTACCATAAAATTTTCCAAATAGATCCTGGAACAATACAGATAAACCATAATTTGTGAGATTTTTAAAGAAACTCTTCCAAAAAAACCTGAATTTGGGGTTAACCAACATAAAATTTGTGATATTTTACATAATTTAACTGCAAATGTAACCATCTAAGCAAATAAGGTTTTTTTATTTGGATTATTCAGTTCCAGTCGGTTGTTCTTGTGTTGTAACAGCATGAACAATTTTACAATAATGAATTTGGATGTTCTGGGAGTTCTGCATGTTGTTCAAGTCCAAGAAATTGTGCTACTTCAACACTGAGTGAAGTAGGCTTGGCAGAACAGTTAAATATGTGTAGGGTGTCAGAATTAGGACCCTGACCACATGCTGGGCATAAGTTAAGGACGGTACGGTCTATGCGGGACCAAAAGTCATTAAGTCTGTTGCTCTCTCCTGATCTAAGTTGTGCCACTCTTGTTTCACGCAGCAGAATCTTCTCATCGTCTTCTATAGGTGCTGGACCACCTCCAAGTACGACATTCATACAGTATCCTACTATCGCGGAATTGTTGGCGTCTTTGTGAATGTCGTTCAAAGCTCTCATATACGAACGGTGATCAAATGGATCCTGCAAATACCTCTGTATGCTCTCCTCGTATTTCCGTAGGTCCTGTCTGACATGCCTCGGGGGAGACTCCAATTGTGTGATTTTGAAGTTTGCATGACTCCTCCGGTGACATCCCAGAAGGAATTGTTGCGTCAACATGACGTTGTGTTCCTTGACCGATAGAACATTGGTTTCCTCGTGAAGGAGGTATTCGGAGGTAATCTGAAGGCAGCCTGTGACGGTCCTTAAGACTGCGTTTCGGCAGCTTTGAATATTTCTCCACTGGGTATCACTCAACGAAGGAGACTACACTGGAGCAACATATTTGAGCAATAACCGACCAATCGTCCTGTAGGTAGCTAGCAAGGTTTCTTTGTCCATACCCCAAGTACTGCCGGCTAGTGCTTTGAGGTGTGATTGCAGTGGTGTGTACTGAGGAGGTAAAAAGGCCATCAAGAGGGACACCCATGATTTTAGGGTGGTTCGGAATTTCTACGCCGTCGACCATGATGCCTAAGTTCAATTTTACCTCCTTCGTCCAGGTGGTGAAGAATGTTGCCGATGACTTCGTTGGTGATAATTGCAGGTTACGTGCAGTGAAAACCATTCAGATAACCATTTACCATACCGCAAAGCTCATCAACGTTGTGATATATTGCCAATATAGTGCAGTCGTCCGCATATGAGATTTGAACAGTTTTCAAATAATTAAATTGAAAAATATTCCTAACAACATCCTGATATCTTGTTATGAAGACTTAACTCTAAATTACTTACTTATAATCCGCAGCATTGCCCAAATCCAAACGCCGTTTTTCCTCGGCCGACAAACCCGCCAATATACAATAGAATATATGATAATTACGTTCACTGTGATTTTGTGAAACAATGCGAGATTTCTCCAAAAGATATTGCTCTATCTTGGCACCCTCAATCACACCATTAACACTAAAGTGTATGTCAATATATTTGCCAAATCTGGAAAAGATTTTTATATTAACAAAATACTTAGGATATCAAATCTTTAACATACCTTGAGGAATTGTCATTTCTTACAGTCTTGGCATTACCAAAAGCCTCCAGAATGGGATTAGCTTCTAGGATTTGCTGTTCTATCCAGGAATGTTTACCACTAATGGCGGCCAAATATTGTAAAATCAATTTTGTGCTTTCCGTTTTACCGGCACCCGATTCTCCCGATATTACAATACATTGATCTTGACGATAGCGTTTCATATGAGCATAGGCATTGTCGCCTATGGCAAAAATATGTGGAGGCAGTTCACCAATTTTGCGCTCTTTATAGAGTTTAATTTGATCAGCTGTATAGATGGGTAGAATTTGGTAGGGATTAACAGCTACCAAAATGGAACCGGTGTAGGTCTAAGAAAAAGAGGAAATAATCAGTACATTAAAGGATATTGGAAGGGAAAGGAAGGAGCTACACTTACATATATTAAATTATCTTTGTAACGTATTAATAAATTTCTTAAGATGCCCGCTTCATGCAGATCTCCCAAGGAGATCATATCCTCCACACCCTGCACGGAAGAGGCATGCATTGCTTTAATGCGCCTCTCCGGCGCCAACCAGACTTCGTCACCATCATCGTCACGTACTTGTATGCGTCTTCCCTCCGCCGATATGACACGAGCACCAATGGCTACATCGAATTCTCTGCCCGTAGCGGGTTCTATCCAGATGTAGTCACCCTGAAATAATAAAACAATTAAAGTAAAGGTTAATTATATCTAAATGTTAAGGTGTTAATTTTTCGTTTATTTTACACTCCATTTAATATTTGTTAGAAAAAATGTTTCATTACTACATACGTTTCAAACTTGACCTTGTTCGTTACGCCTCATTGATGTCCCTGTCATTGTGAATTAGCCCGTCTTTTATTCTTTTCTTACTACACAATTTTCAACAAGTTTTCCTATAGAAAATCTTCATAAGGTCTTCTTGCCACCAAACACTTTCGTGTTTCTACGTCCACAATGACTGAACATGTTGTGTAATAAACTTTTCTTAACATACATATATTATTTTTTGTACTCGTAAGTATATTTTTGTATTTGCTCACATACCACAGGAAATACAACATGTAATATAAGTAACTAAAGTAAATTTGTATTATTATCTGTTTATGTATGCCTTAACGTATGTAAGTATGTAAACAAAACCTAACAAACCGCAACATGATTTTTTATGTTTCTTCTTTTTTTTCAAAATTTAATTCAGCACCTTTTTTTTATTTATTTTTCAACATTTTCTTCATTATGCTGTTAGTGTTATTTAACTTCATTTAAAAATGTCAATTTGACATTTATAGGTTGCAATTTTGCAATATTTGTTTTTGGTTTCGAAACCAAACAACAATCTAGAAGTTCAGTTTTGAGAGCAAGAACTAACTCTTTATTATTTTAACATTGACATTTACAAAAAAAAAACATTTTGTTTTATTTTTAATGTTAGTTTTTTTCAATTATATAATATATTTTATTTCAAATATTTAACTACTTTAACTAACTATAGAGAAAAACAATGAATTATTTGAAAACAAACAAAAAACTAAACACTGACCCAAATCTTTTTTCAAGTGTAACGCACCAGACATTATACATTTTTTTCTTGTTCAAGTTTAAAACTAAAAATTTTTTAGCTATAGAGTATTTAATGGTGCTAATGTTTGGTGTGGTATGATTAATAATTAGTTGGTAAAACTAAAATATTAGCTTGTAATGGAATTTCCAACACGTTAGCAACAAAACTGTCTAGTTTACATGAGGTAAAATTGAAAATTGTTCACACTATGTAAACTATTGTTCACACTATGTAAACTATTGTTTGCACTATGTAAACTATTGTTTGCACTATGTAAACTATTGTTTGCACTATGTAAACTATTGTTTGCCTATGTAAACTATTGTTTACATTATGTTAACCATTGTTTACACTATGTAAACTATTGTTTACACTATGTAAACTATTGTTTACACTATGTAAACTAATGTTTACACTGTGTACACTAATGTTTACACTATGTAAACTATTGTTTACACTATGTAAACTATTGTTTACGCTATGTAAACTATGGTTTACACTATGTAAACTATTATTTACACTATGTAAACTATTATTTACACTATGTAAACTATTATTTACACTATGTAAACTATTATTTACACTATGTAAACTATTATTTACACTATGTAAAATGTTGTTTACACTATGTAAAATGTTGTTTACACTATGTAAAATGTTGTTTACACTATGTAAACTATGGTTTACACTATGTAAACTATGGTTTACACTATGTAAACTATGGTTTACACTATGTAAACTATGGTTTACACTATGTAAACTATGGTTTACACTATGTAAACTATGGTTTACACTATGTAAACTATGGTTTACACTATGTAAACTATGGTTTACACTATGTAAACTATGGTTTACACTATGTAAACTATGGTTTACACTATGTAAACTATGGTTTACACTATGTAAACTATGGTTTACACTATGTAAACTATGGTTTACACTATGTAAACTATGGTTTACACTATGTAAACTATGGTTTACACTATGTAAACTATGGTTTACACTATGTAAACTATGGTTTACACTATGTAAACTATGGTTTACACTATGTAAACTATGGTTTACACTATGTAAACTATGGTTTACGCTATGTAAACTATGGTTTACTCTATGTAAACTATGGTTTACACTATGTTAACTATTGTTTACACTATGTTAACTATTGTTTACACTATGTAAACTATGGTTTACACTATGTAAACTATGGTTTACACTATGTAAACTATGGTTTACACTATGTAAACTATGGTTTACACTATGTAAACTATGGTTTACACTATGTAAACTATGGTTTACACTATGTAAACTATGGTTTACACTATGTAAACTATGGTTTACACTATGTAAACTATGGTTTACACTATGTAAACTATGGTTTACACTATGTAAACTATGGTTTACACTATGTAAACTATGGTTTACACTATGTAAACTATGGTTTACACTATGTAAACAATGGTTTACACTATGTGAACTATGGTTTACACTATGTTAACAATGGTTTACACTATGTAAACTATGGTTTACACTATGTAAACTATGGTTTACACTGTGTAAACTATGGTTTACACTATGTAAACTATGGTTTACACTATGTAAACTATGGTTTACACTATGTAAACTATGGTTTACACTATGTAAACTATGGTTTACACTATGTAAACTATGGTTTACACTATGTAAACTATGGTTTACACTATGTAAACTATGGTTTACACTATGTAAACTATGGTTTACACTATGTAAACTAATGTTTACACTATGTAAACTATTGTTTACACTATGTAAACTAATGTTTACACTATGTAAACTAATGTTTACACTATGTAAACTATTGTTGACACTATGTAAACTATTGTTGACACTATGTAAACTATGGTTTACACTATGTAAACTATGGTTTACACTATGTAAACTATGGTTTACACCATGTAAACTATTGTTTACACTATGTAAACTAATGTTTACACTATGTAAACTAATGTTTACACTATGTAAACTAATGTTTACACTATGTAAACTATTGTTTACACTATGTAAACTATTGTTTACACTATGTAAACTATTGTTTACACTATGTAAACTATGGTTTACACTATGCAAACTATGGTTTACACTATGCAAACTATGGTTTACACTATGTAAACTATTGTTTACACTATGTAAACTATGGTTTACACTATGTAAACTATGGTTTACACTATGTAAACTATGGTTTACACTATGTAAACTATGGTTTACACTTTGTAAACTATGGTTTACACTATATAAACTATGGTTTACACTATGTTAACTATGGTTTACACTATGTAAACTATGGTTTACACTATGTAAACTATGGTTTACACCATGTAAACTATGGTTTACACTATGAAAACTATGGTTTACACTATGAAAACTATGGTTTACACTATGAAAACTATGGTTTACACTATGTAAACTATTATTTACACTATGTAAACTATGGTTTACACTATGTAAACTATGGTTTACACTAAGTAAACTATGGTTTACACCAGCGAAATGCAAACTCACACCACTACAGTTTTTAGATATTGTAGTTGTATGAGTTGAGTATTATTCTCTGGCACTCTCAGTGCACTGAGCAAAATATGTGTAAAAGTTTGAAGTGGTAGTTGTTGCATAAACAGTGTACTTGAAGTTGTGAAGAAGTTTTGTCTAAATAAATAAAAATAAATAAATAATAAATATAAATAATAAATAATAAATAATAAATAATAAATAATAAATAATAAATAATAAATAATAAATAATAAATAATAAAATAAATAATAAAATAAATAATAAAATAAATAATAAATAAAAAATAAAATAAAATAGCACCACTTACACATTTTTTATAAAAACAGACTTGTTTCGCAAAATTGCTTTAATGGAAAGCATATGATCGAAATAATAAAAATAAAATATTTTAAACACATGCTTTCCATTAAAGCAATTTTGCTTTAATGGAAAATCTTATAGAGAAGTTGGACGATTGGTTGGGTTTTTGAACAAAATGAAAATAGAAGAGATTGCAACGTTAATTAATATTTTGTATTACATCATCAATTTTAAATTCATACGGGCAACATTTGATACGTAATAGATTTTCTAAATTTTTATCTGTGAGCCTATTTCTATTTTTACTTTGAATTAATTTCAAAGCAGAGAATGAAGATTCGCATATATATGTGGATCCAAACATTGCATACAGTTTTAGGATTTCATTTTTTGTTACAGGATATATATCTTCACTAATACTCTTCCAGAACTCTTTACCATTTGAAAATGGTAAACTTAAATCATTCCTCATAATTTCTAGTTCTTCTTTAATACCTGGCCTTAGTTTTTCAGTACTACATAATAATGGGTTGTTATGCATTTCAATAATAAATTCTATTTTTTTAAAATCTCTAAATCGGCTCTTGCAATTGGTTAACATTGATTCTAGTACTGTTGCAAATTCATTAAATTTATCATGCTCAATTTCATTAAATTTCAATTCATTAAATAATTCAAATGTTCTCTTTAGACCATTTATTTTCTTTTCATTTAAATTATTTAACAAAATTTCCATTTTTTTTGTAAATTGATTTACTGATAAAATCAATTCAAAAATTGTTTTATTTTTTCCTTGTAGTTGTAAATTTAATATATTAACAAATTCTGTTACATCTGTTAAAAAAGCTAAGTCTAACAGAAAATGTTTGTCTTTTAAATATCCTAATAATACCTTGGTTTCTGAGCTTCCCTCTCTTTCAAAAAACGTTGCAATTTCTTCTCTAAGGGTAAAAAGTCTCTGAAGGCATCGTCCTTTACTAAGCCACCTAACTTCAGTATACAATATTAGATCCCCATATTCGGCATTTATTTCGTCAAGAAAATCTTTAAATTTTCTGTGACTTAAAGCGTTATGACCTCCTCGAATTTTGTTAATAATTTTAGTTGATATTTTCATTGTATTCATCACATTCAGACTTTTTGAAAATAACGCCTGTTGGTGAATTATGCAATGAAAAATACAAATATCGAAATTGTTTTTCAATAAATTTCCCACGAATCCCACATTTTTTCCCACCATTACATTCGCACCATCAGTACAGACAGAACAAAATTTGTTCTTATCTGCAAATGAAAAAACCTCTTCATTTACAACATCAAAGATAAGTTTTCCTTTGACACTACCATGTAAACCTATTAGGTTAAACATTTCCTCATGGGCGTCAAGGGTTTCGTCAACTGTCTTAACACAAATTATTAACTGTGCAATGTCATTGATATCAGTGCATTCATCCAAACATATAGAAAAGTATTTACAATTCAAAATTCTTTGCTTTATATTTGAATAGATGAATGCACTGATATCTTCAGTCCTTCTAGTAATGGTCCAAGAAGACAGAGGAATTTCGTTAATAATTTGGCGAATTTCTTCTGCCTTCTCGCCAAAGCATTCTAAAACGCTGTCAGTAATATCTTTGAAAAACTCCCCATCGTCAAAAGGACGGCAACGTTTTGCCAAAAAAGAAGCAACAACGAAAGATGCCTTTTTCTTTAAAATTCTGTTATTTTTTTCGTTTACTGTGTTGGATTCAGTAGAATCCACAATTATTTTCTCATACATTTTTTTTTTTAAATCTAAAATTAATGACACTCTTTCATCCCCAGTAATATTAACATATTCACTGTGGAATGTTAGATAATGTCTCTTAAAATTATACACTTTATATTCCAATGTATGTTGGCATATTAAGCATTCAGATTTACCGAAATAATTTTCGGCAAACAAATAATCATATTCGTATGATTCATCAATCATTTCTTTCACTGTAGCTGAAAAAAAACAAAAACAATAGCTGAAATAAACAAGCATAAAAGCGTAACACAACCTGCTTCCATCAATGCTCATGCGAGACTGACTGTTTTTATACAATGTGTGTGCTTTCGTACATGTGAAAATAAAAACAAGAGAGCTCATTTGAGAGCTCATTGCATTTCGCTGGTTTACACTATGTAAACAATGGTTTACACTATGTAAACTATGGTTTACACTATGTAAACTATGGTTTACACTATGTAAACTATGGTTTACACTATGTAAACTATGATTTACACTATGTATACTATTGTTTACACGATGTAAACTATGGTTTACACTATGTAAACTATGGTTTACACTATGTAAACTATGGTTTACACTATATAAACTATTATTTACACTATGTAAACTATGGTTTACACTATATAAACTATTATTTACACTATGTAAACTATTGTTTACAGTATGTAAACTATGGTTTACAGTATGTAAACTATGGTTTACACTATGTTAACTATGGTTTACACTATGTAAAATATGATTTACACCATGTAAACTATGGTTTACACTATGAAAACTATGGTTTACACTATGTAAACTATGGTTTACACTATGTAAACTATGGTTTACACTATGTAAACTATGGTTTATACCAAGTAAACTATTGTTTACATTATGTAAACTATTGTTTACTCTACGTAAACTATTGTTGACAATATGTGAACTAAGGTTTACACTATGTAAACCACTGTTTTCACCACATAAACCATTGCTTTCACCAAGTAAGCAATTACTTACATAGTGTAAACAATAGTTTACATAGTGTAAACAATAGTTTACATAGTGTAAACAATAGTTTATATTGTAAACAATAGTTTACATAGGGTAAACAACTGTTAACATAGTGTAAACAATAGTTTACATAGAGTAAACAATATTAACCATAGTTTACTTAGTGTAAACCATATTTTACGTAGCTTAAACTACAGATTTCATAGCATAAACATTAATTTACATATTTCACTTAATTTATGCCAAAAAAAAACGATTCATTACCAACTCCTTTTTCCCTACAGCATTCAATT
This sequence comes from Calliphora vicina, assembly GCF_958450345.1. NCBI lineage: Eukaryota > Metazoa > Arthropoda > Insecta > Diptera > Calliphoridae > Calliphora > Calliphora vicina. Next base: position 129,858,859 of record NC_088781.1, read on the forward strand.
AATGTTTCCTTTCTTTATTACATATTTCCTAAACATAAATCCCATGGAACTTATTTTTACATTATTCTTCTCTAAAGAAAATCTATATGAACATTTATTATGCAAATTGTTTTAGTTCTCATATGCATAAATAATAAAAGATGCATATTTTAGATTGACAGTAGACAATAATTTAAAATAAAATTCCCACCTTTAACACTATTAAGGCCATAAAAAAAAATATTTCCTTATAAATTAGCAATTTCTAAACTAGCATAAATTTCTAAGAACATAAGAGAATTACCAAAATATATAAATTAATATTAAATAAAACAATTAAAATTTAAACAAAAAAATACTTACGCGTGTTACAATCACCATTTTTATTGCCCTTCATTGACCATTAAAATGTGTGTTAAGAAATGCGATTTAAAAAAAATCTGTAAATAGGCAAAAAAGAAAAGAGAAAATGATTAATAAAATAATATACAGCTTTTTTTAAGTGTGTATCAACAAAAAAAAAATAAATAAATGAATGAAGTTGAACTCTTTGGTTGTTTTGTAAAAAAAATAAATGTACGAGTATGACTAAATAAAACAACAAAAAAAGCAGCAAAAGAAAAAAACTTGTCTTGTTTATTCATATGACTAAAGTGGCATAACTAAACCCAACCAACAACAATGCGACAACAAAATTAAGGTGAAGTTGAAGTTTACGGTAAATTAATGAGCCAACGCTTAAATAAGCAACACTGGTAGATAGACAGACACACACATGCACTCTACACATTCATACATAAATCTGGCAATATTACAAATAACAAGTAAACAAACATAAGTAGAATGTCATTATTTACACTGTGGCAGCCTAAAATCAGCAGCATGAGAGCGAAGCTTACAGCACATTTCTAACAAACAATATAAACAAACTAGCAGCAAGCAGCAAAGTTACATTAATCATGGATTTTCAAGAGGGCAATTTGAAAAGTACAAAAAATATCTGGTATATTAAAAATACAATAGAGAATCCGTTTTATTTTAAAGAATCACTTTATTGTCTACCCTCGTTTGAAAATGTAAGTATCTATTTCATTTTCTTAGTTAAAAAATTAATTTATTTTCTTTCATTCTTCTCCCTGACAAGCTTTCAGCACGCGCAGCCATTTTCCAAACTGTGGGATATTTAAACAGTAAGAAACATTTATTTTGCCCGAGTATTTCATTTAATTTTTTTGGGAGTATAATTTAATTGTATGGTCATTACATGTAAAGCAAACTGTTGTATGGTTGGTGTCTGCTGCATAATTTAATTTAAGCAATTATAATAAATTCTAGTGTAAAGTTGTTAAATTATGAAATTTTTAAAATTTTTTTAGTTAGCAGACATAAATGATTGCATGTCTAGCATAAAAAAGTTGATGATTTTTTTTTTAATGTTGCATGTAGCATAATTTAAATTGGCAGAGCAAGTTAGAAGAATTGATAGCATTCATGATCAAAATTTTGACAGATTTGAAAAAATAAATTAATAAAAAAAATATTTAAGAACAAATTTAAATTGGTTAAAGGAAATTTTAAAACAAATATGATTACTTTGGGAGCAAAATTAATAATTTTCATAAATTAGACTTCTTCAGGAAATTATTACTTTTCCGCCGAAAGTAATCATATTATAATTGGTTAGGATAGATTAGAATTAATAATCTGATTATGTTTTTGAAGAAATGTTAAAAAATGTGAAATTTTATTTGTCACATTATTCGAATAATTATTTGAATATTTAATTATTTAAAATAAAAATCGAAAAATAAACTTTCAAAATTTTTTTATTCAAATAATAACCCGATTATTTTTTTATGAAATGTTAAGAAATGTGACGTTTTAGAAAAATAAGTCGTAATAATTAAGTAATTACAATTAATTCCGCTCTTTATTCTACTATTTGTCTTTTATTCGCAACATTATTCGAATAATTATTCAAATAGTTTCGTAAAAAATCTGATAAAAAATTAAAAAAAAATTTTTGAAGAAATATTAAGAAATTTGAATTTTTGTGTAAGAATCAAGAAAAAACGTTTCAATTATTTTATACTTTATTCGAATATTTTTCGATTGTTCGTTTTATTATTCGAATAATTATCCGAATAATTTTGTAAAAAATCTGAGTAAATATTATTATTTAAAATAAAAATCGAAAAAATAAGCTTAATTTTTTTTGAGTCGATTAATCGTTTTTTTATTCGAATAATAATCCGATTATTCTTTTGAAGAAATATTAAGAAATGTGAAATTTTAGGGTAAGAATCAAGAAACAACGTTCCGTAATAATTTTTATTTATTAGTATATTTTTCGATTATTCGTTATTTTATTCGAATTAATTGTCGAATATTTTTGCAAAAAAAGTCTTAATTATTAAGTAATTTTAAAGTCATAATAAAAAAAACTATATTTTTTAATACATAATTTTCAATTTATTCCGCTCTTTATTTGACTATTTGTCATTTATTCGTTATATTATTCGAATAATTATTCGAAAAGTTTTGTAAAAAATCATAGTAATTAAAAATCAAAAAATAAGCTTAAAATTTTGTTTGCCGATTAATCGGTTTTTATTCGATAATAATCCGATTATTTTTTTTATGAAATGCTAAGAAATGTAAAAAATTTTAAAAAAAGCCTTGATAATTAAATTATTTCAGTTTATTCCGCTCTTTATTCGACTATTTGTCTTTTATTCTTTACATTATTCGAATAATTATCCAAGTAGTTTTGTAAAAAATCAGAGTAATTATGATTATTTAAAATAAAAATCGAAAATTAAAAAAAATTTGTCGAATAATCGGTTTTTTTTTTATTCGAATAATACGATTAATTTTTGAAGAAATTTAGAATTTTAGTGTAAGAATCAAGAAAAAACGTTTCATTTATTTTATACTTTATTCGAATATTTTTCGATTATTCGTTTTATTATTCGAATAATTATCCGAATAGTTTTGTAAAAAATCTGAGTAATTATGATTATTTAAAATAAAAATTCGAATAATAATCCGATTATTCTTTTGAAGAAATATTAAGAAATTTGAATTTTAGTGTAAGAATCAAGAAAAAAAACTTTTTTATACTTTATTCGAATATTTTTCGATTGTTCGCTTTATTATTCGAATAATTATCCGAATAAGTTTGTAAAAAATCTAAGTAATTATGATTGTTTAAAATAAAAATCGAAAAAATAAGCTTAAAATTTTTGTGTCGATTAATCGTTTTTTTATTCTAATAATAATCCGATTATTCTTTTGAAGAAATATTAAGAAATGTGAAATTTTAGGGTAAGAATAAAGAAACAACATTCCTGAATCATTTTTTTTTTTTGCTTATTATAGACTTTATTCGAATATTTTTCAATCAATCGTTATTTGATTCGAATAAATTTCCTAATATTTTTACAAAAAAAAAATATTTGCAATAAACTTTTCATAAAATATTAGTAATTTTGGTTTTTAACCTAATAATCAGTTGTTTTTTATTCGATTATTCGATTTTTTATTCGAATATTTTTATAAAAAAATCTGTATAATTATGATTATTTACAATTAAAAACTAAAAATGAATTTTCAGACAATTTTTTATTTTGATTATTCTTTTATTCGAATATTTTCTTATTATTCGTTATCATATTCGAATAAATTTCCGAATATTTTTGTAAAAAAAAATCTGAGTAATTATGATTATTCAAAATGAAAATCTAAAAATCAATTTTCAGACAATTTTTTTTTTGATTATTCGTTTATTCGAATATTTTTCTATTATTCGTTTAAATTTAAGAATATTTTTCGAAAAAAAAAAATATTTTATATAAACTTTTCTTAAAGTATTATATCTTTCACTTTTAATCAGTTATTTTTACATAATAATCAGTTGTTTTTATATTCGATTATTCGTTATTTTATTCGAATATTTTTGTAAAAAAAATCTGAGTAATTATAATTATTCAAAATAAAAATCTAAAAATTATTTTTCAGACTAAATTTTTTTGGATTATTCGGTTTTTTATCCGATTATTTTTTGGAAAAAATAAATCTTTATAAAGATAAAAATACTCAATTAAAAATTATACAATTCTATAGAATATAGAATAGTATTTTCCATTTATCAGTATTTTTATTCTTATAATTATTCGAATATCTTTGTAAAAAAATCTGAGTAATTATGATTATTCAAAATAAAAACCAAAACAAATTATTTTTAAAAAAATGTTTCCGATTATTCGTTTTTTTATACGAATAATTATCCGATTATTTTTTGTAAATATCTTAAGAATTATGAAATTATGATGTAAGAAACAAAAAACATTTCAGAATATTTTTTTATTTATTCGGTTTTTTATTCGACTATTATTAGTTACTTTATTCGAATAATTATACGCATATTTTTGTTTAAAAAATAAAATAAAAAAATTAATTTAAAATTACTGATTTTCTAACGTTGCTGAATGTAGCGTATATGAAAAACTTTATCTTTAAATCCTCCAACTCCACCCCTTTTCTAAAAAATAGGCAAAATTCTGACATTTAATTTAAAATCCAAACAATAGTCATTTATGTAAATTATTGTTTTGGTATTGTAGTTCTTGCAATTTCCCAAAACACACAGCTTATCTCCTCCTGCACCTCTTTAATTGTTGTGTTTTCATTGTTATTTATTGTTTTTGCTTAACGTTTATAAGTAAATTTTTTCACATTTTGTTTTGACTGCATGCTAAACATTAAAATTAAAAAAAAATGACCATAATAACGACTAGAACAACACAAAATTCTAAACTAAAATAAAGCCGTTATACAAAATTGTTGCTAAATAACTTTACAATTCATTCTAAACGTCCGTCTGGCCGACATGTACTTGTACCAGTCATTTGTATTGGTAAAGATTCACATCACAACAACCAGTTTCCACATCCGGTTTTACCGGCAAAAAAAAAATACATTTAATACACAAAATTTTTACACAAAAGCTATTTCTCTCTCTTGCATGACTCCTCTCGAAATCATCTAGAAACAACAGCAATAACAACAAAATTATGTTTACAAAATTTTGGTATGCACAAAGGAGACGAAGAAGAACAATACAAAGCAAAGTATGACGTTTAAAAAAATTGTGTTTATGCTGGCTGTTGTTTTTTTGTTTTTGTAAATCTTTTTCTTAATAAATACTATGTTGCATTCATATTTATGTAGCATGTTGCAACATTATTACATGTTTGCTGTTTATTTTTGTTGTTGTTGCTTATGTTAGTGTTATGCCTTAAGCAAACGGTTTGATATGTTTATTGTGTTATTTATAAAGAAGAAATCGAAGCAACTTTTGTTGGAAGTTGAAGTTATAAGAAATGAAAATGTTTTTATTTTTTGGAATAAAGAACACCACTTGAATTGCACAACAGGCTGAGTTAGCAAGTTTATTTTTAAAAGTTCGGTTCACTATTGGGTTTTGGTAAAAGTTGTTTGTTATTTAAATTTTGAAATTTTTTTTTAAGAATTATTAATAAATAATACAATAAATACTAAGCTTTTGTTGAAATTACCCATCGACCCATTAAGCTAATCCTTAACACAAACGTTACGGGAAAATATGTAGAAATCAGAAACAACCTTAAGCCATAAATTTTCCACTTATTCAAATATTTTTCGTTTATCCATTATTTTATTAGTTTTATTATATGAATATTTTTATAAAAAAACTGAGTATTATGATTCTTCAAAACAAAAAAATAAACTTTCAAATTTTTTTCCGATTATTCGTTTTTTTATTCGATTAATTATCCGATTTTTTTTAAATATTATATCAAGAATTGTTAAATTTTAGAGTAAAAATCAGTACCAACAAATTTTTCACTGATTCGAATATTTTTCGTTTATCCGTTATTTTACTTGAATAATTATTCGAATATTTTTGTAAAATTATTTAAAAAATAAATTAATTTATTTTCTAATTATTCGAATTATTATGTTAAGAATTGTGAAATTGTAGAGTAACAATCAGGAAATAACAATTGGCAATATCTTTTTGATTTTTTCGGGGTTTTAATCGAGTATTTTCATTTATCAGTTTTTTTTTATTCTTATAATTTTTCGAATATCGTTGTAAAATAATCTTTAAAAAAAATTAAAAACTTTTTTCCGATTATTCGTTTTTTTATTCGAATATTATGCGATTATTTTTTGTAAATATCATAAGAATTGTATAATTTTAGTGTAAGAATAAGGAAACATCTATTCGGAATATTTGTTTCATTTATTCGGTTTTTTATTCGAATAGTTTTGTTTTACCTGTTATTTTATTCGATTTTTTTGTAAAATAGTTGGAGTAATTATGATTATTCAAAATATAAAATGATAAAATAAAATTGAAAAAAAAAATTATTCGCTTTTTTTATTCGAATAATTATTCGATTATTTTGTAAAAATTGTAAAATTTTAGTGTAAGAATCAAGAAACAACTATTCGTAATATTTTTTTCATTTATATATTGGGTTTTTTATTCGAATAGTTTCCTATTATTCGTTATTTTTTTTAAATATTTTTGTAAAATAATCTGAGTAATAAATATAATCATTTGTTTTTCGATTAATCGTTTTTTTATTCGAATAATTATCCGATTATTTTTTAGAAATATCTTAAGAATTGTATAATTTTAGTGTAAGAATAAGGATACAACTAAAATTGTTTCCGATTATTCGATTTTTTATTCGAATAGTTTCCCTTTATCCGTTATTTTATTTGAATATTTTTGAAAAATAATCAGAGTATGTAATTATGATTATTTAAAATAAAAATTTATTAATCGTAAAATAATTTTTTAATCATTTTTTATTCGAATAATTATTCGATTATTAAGAATTAGGAATATTTAGAGTAAGAATCAGAAATAAATGTTCCACTTATTCGAATATTTTTCGTTAATCCGTTGTTTTAATCGAATAATTATTCGAATATTTTTTATAATAAACTGTGATTAATTATGATTATTTAAAATAAAAACCGAAAAAAGTAATTCATTTATTTTCTAATTATTCGAATAACTATCGGATTATTTTTTGGAAATAGCTTAAGAATTGTGAAATTGTAGGCTAACAATCATAAAACTTATTTTTGGAATAATTTTTTTCATTTATTCGTGTTTTTGATCGAGTATTTTCCATTTATCATTTTTGTATTCATATAATTATTCGAATATTTTTGTAAAATAATTTGATCGGTTTTTATTTCGAATTATCATAATTACGATTATTCAAAATAAAAACCGAAAAAATTATATTAAAAAAATGTTAACGATTATTCTTTTTTTTATTCGAATATTTATCCGATTATTTTTATCAATATCTTAAGAATTGTGAAATTTTAGTATAAGAATCAGGAAACAACTTTTTGGAATAATGTTTTTATTTATTCGGTTTTTTATTCGAATAGTTCTTCTTATCCCTTATTTTATTCGAATATTTTTTTGTAATATAATCTGAGTAGTTACGATTATTCAAAATATAAATTGATAAAATAAAATTAAGGAATTTTATCCGATTAATTGTTTTTTTATTCGAATAATTATCCGAATATTTTTTGTAAATATCTTAATAATTGTGAAATTTTAGTATAAGAATCAGGAAACAACTTTTTGGATTAATGTTTTTATTTATTCGGTTTTTTATTCGAATAATTATCCGAATATTTTTTGTAAATATCTTAAGAATTGTGAAATTTTAGTATAAGAATCAGGAAACAACTTTTTGGAATAATGTTTTTATTTATTTGGTTTTTTATTCGAATAGTTCTCCGTATCCCTTTTTTTTATTCGAATATTTTTGTAATATAATCTGAGTAGTTACGATTATTCAAAATATAAATTGATAAAATAAAATTAAGGAATTTTATCCGATTAATTGTTTTTTTATTCGAATAATTATCCGAATATTTTTTGTAAATATCTTAATAATTGTGAAATTTTAGTATAAGAATCAGGAAACAACTTTTTGGATTAATGTTTTTATTTATTCGGTTTTTTATTCGAATATTTATCCGATTATTTTTATAAATATCTTAAGAATTGTGAAATTTTAGTATAAGAATCAGGAAACAACTTTTTGGAATAATGTTTTTATTTATTCGGTTTTTTATTCGAATAGTTCTCCTTATCCCTTTTTTATTCTAATATTTTTGTAAAATAATTTGAGTAATTATGATTGCCCAAAATAAAAACCAAAAAAATTAAATTAAAAAAATGTTAACGATTACATATTCGGTTTTTTATTCGAATAATTATCCGATTAATTTTTGTTAATATTTTAAGAATTGTATAATTTTAGTGTAAGAATAAGGAAACAACTGAAAAAGTTTCCGATTAATCGGTTTTTTATTCGAATAGTTTCATTTATACGTTTATTCAAATATGTTTGTAATATAATCTGAGTAATTATAATTATTCAAAATATAAATTGATAAAATAAAATGAAACATTTTTTGCCAATTAATCTTTCTTTTATTCAAATAATTATCCGATTATTTTTTGGAAATATCTTAAGAACTGTGAAATTTTAGTGTAAGAATAAGGAAACAACTAAAACTGTTTCCGATTATTCTGTTTTTATTCCAATATTTCTTTATCCGTTCGTTAATTCAAATATTTTTGTAAAATAATCTGAGAAGTTATGATCAAAATATGATTTAAAATATAAATTGATAAAATGAAACATTTTTTGCAGATTAATCGTTTTTTTATTCGAATAATCATCCGATTATTCTTTTGGAAATATCTTAAGAATTGAATAATTTTAGTGTAAGAATCAGGAAACAACTTTTTGGAATAATGTTTTTATTTATTCGTTTTTTTATTTGTATATTTTCCGTTTATCCGTTAATTTATTGGAATAATTATACGAATATAATCATTGAAAATAAAATAAAAAAAATAAACTTCCAAACATTGTTTTCGAATTATTCGATATCAAATACTTGAACTAATCCTTACAAGTGTCGTGTCCCTCGTTTATTTAACTAAAAATATAAACACTCAAATATGTTTTATTATCTTTATAATACATAAACAAACCAACAACAAAAAAACTCAACTTTATTGACAGCCTCTTATTAATTAAGGCAATAAATAAGGAAACTACTTTCACCCCTAACGAATATTTATTATTGACATTATACAACTTAATGGCTGTTGTTTATATTCTGTTTTGTCTCAATGGTTCTCATCTTTATTTGTTTAATATTTGTACATATGTAGATATTGAATGACAGACAAAACAGGTACTCAGATACTCTCGACAATTACATACACTAATACACCTACTAAAACGGTACTCTCTTCATATTATTTTTTCTTTTTTTTTTTGCTGCTCCATGCACTTTTCTCCACCTCCCTCCATTTTGTGCTGAGTGCAAATTGTGAAAGGAGTTAGTTGTTGTTGGCAGCATAGAAGAGAGTGTTGGAGAATAGAAAGAAGTAAAGAATTGGGTTACAAACATATTTTTAAACCCCAGGTTTGTTATCATCATCTATGTTACGTATGTTGTTGTTGGTTTTATTATTATTATTGTAGTTTTATTTATGTTTTAGCATAAATTGTTTTTGTATTATAAAATAGATGGTGGTGTTATGTGTTGTTTAATGTGTATATTAAAAGTTGACAATTTTTTTTTAAACAAAAAAGTTTATTTTTTATTTTAAAAGATAGTGATTCTCCAAATTAGGTTAAATTCTATGCTGTGAAAAATTGTTAAATACTTTTCTTTTAACTTTTTTTTTTTTTGGTTGTGAGTGTATGTGTATTGAGCGTATGTGAGTATTTCTCTCAATGTGGGCATCCATTTAGAAAATTCATACTGCTCAGTTAGTTTCTGGGTTAAGTCTATAATTAATTGCTATAGATTTTTTGATTTATTAATAGATCGACGACCTGATTTTATTTTAATATAAATGGCAAAAGAAAAATAAAGTTATTTTTAATACACTTTTTTTTTTGTTAAATAAAGAAAATGTCAATCTAAAAGAAGAACATATTTCAAAACTGCAGAGAGCCTCAAAAATGAGTAAACACCACAAATTATTTGATTTTTTTTAAGATAATGAGAATCCTAAAATCGATCCATCGTTTAAAATTTAAAAGTTTCGGTTTGTTGGAGATTGTTCTGAATAATAGATTCGGTTTTGGAAATAAATATTTAAGTTGGTCTATAATGATTTACATGATCTTAAAAAAATCAAAAAATTCACTGGTGTTTAAAAAAATAAAGAATTTGTATCTATAAACTAAATAGTTATTTTCGAATATCTGGAGAACTATAGTAGTGGAAGTCTTAAAATTTGCCCGAATATCTCACTTATTATTGTGCATAGTTTGGCTGAAAATAGACCGTATTGTGGGCGTGGCATCTCCCATACAAAGTAAATCATAAAATTATAATTGTTAAAGTATTTGAACTTTGTAAGAGTTAATTTCTTATCATTATACGGAGTTTGGCTGAAAATGGGCGGGATTAAATTAGTAGGCGTGGCAGCTATCACATAAAGAAAATAGTTATTTTCCAATATCTCGAGAACTATAATTGTGAAAGTCTTTAAAATTTATATGAATTAATTTCGTATCACTGCATGAAGTTTAACCAAAATATGGGAGGAATCAAAACAAGGGGAGAACTATAGTAGTGTCTTAAAATTTGGCTGAAAATGGACTGTTTTGTATTAGTGGGCGTGGCACCTCCCATACAAAGTAAATCCTTTTTTCCAATATTTCGTGAACTATAAATGTGACAGTCTTTAAATTTTATATGAATCCATTTCGTGTAACTGCATGAAGTTTAACCAAAAAATGGGAGGGATCAAAACAAGGGATGAGTCACCTCTCACACAAGTAAACAGTTTTATTTAAATATTTTAAGAACTATTATTACGAGATTATTCAAACTTTGTCTGAATAGTACTCTTATTATTTTACATAGTTTGGCTAAAATTGGACAAAATTTAATATATTCTAGATTTCAAGCTTTCAAATGATATACATTTTGCCTTAAAACTTTATTAACTACATAATTAAGAAGATTTTAAACAAACATTCTGCTAAAAATATGCTATAATTTGTCTTTATCATGTCTAGTTTCTATTTACTTAGAAAAAATTCACCTAAATTTAGGTTAAAATCAAATAAAGACAAATTTTTTTTAAAGAAACTGATAAGATAATCTTGCTACAATCTCAGTAAAAGTTAAACACTGTAAAAGTTTATTCAACTGAAAGAAAGTATTTACACTCACATGCTGTTTTGCATCTATTTAAAGTAATTTTTAATAATTTATATAAAAAATAAGCTCCAATTTCCATTATTATCTTAAATCATAGTCATAAGATTTAAATATAATGACTAATCGTCATAATTATAAAGAAGTAAAAGGAATAAAAAGTTGTTTATGCAAAGAAAATGTTGAAATTTTATTTGAAAAAAATAAATTATAGTTTTTGCAATCAATCATACAAACAGTTTACTGAATGATTAGATTTTTTCTTGTTGCGGTATTGTATAGTATTTCAGCTGATAAGAAATCACCTTGACTTTAAAATCAAAAAATAAACACAGAACACTAATTATCAATTGCTTTGCCCATGCAAATTCAGTAGCATTGGGGCGTTAAAATGTTATCTAATTGTAATTTCAGACGATTTTTTTTTGAAAATACTTAATTCTGACATAATAACAGATTAGAAAAGTATTTATTTATAGTTTTTTAGATTAAAATTGAAAAAAAATTTCAAATATTTATTAAGAGAAGTGAGAGAGTTTCAAACAAAACTATATCTCCTATATATAAATAACTTGCTCTCTGGCCAATTCCAATCTCACTTATTTTTTATATTCAAAAATAGATTGTAACTTGATTTAATATTCAATTCGAATTCAATTACATTGTTATTTTCATAAATTTATTGCCACAATTATTTATTGCAACAAATTTGTGTTAATTTTTTGTTTCAGTTTATTTTTTTTTCTTATTATGTTAATTATTTCTTTCTCCATTACATAAAACCATATCCATCCAGCTGTTCCTTGTTCGTAGTTGGCTGGCTACACTCACTCAATTCAACTTCAATTGCATCTTTTGCGCCAATATTTGCTGGGGCAAAATTTATGGAAATTTATATACAATATATAAAAAAAAGAAATAGATTTGTGTTTTGTTACACTCGATTGACTATGATTTATAGTTAGAGAAACCTACTAACTTAAATATTTAAAGAAAACTGCAAAAAAACTATAGAGAGGAGGAAAAAATCAAATAAAAAAAGTGTTGAAATGAAAACAAACTTATACAATGTTTCCAAGGAAATTTAACGATTTGAAATTGAAATTTGAAGAAAAATAATTTTGAAAAAAATATGTGGATCGTGGATCTTTAACCTGTCAGTTTGTGGGCTTGATCGAGGATCTATTTCTATACACAATCAAGGATCCTTAACATGGCAGTTTGTGGGTTTAATCGTTGTATTTCTATTTACAATCGTGGCTCTTCAACCTGTCAGTTTATGGACATAATCGTGGATATTTAACCTGTCAGTTTATGGACATAATCGTGGATCATTAACCTGTCAGTTTATGGACATAATCGTGGATATTTAACCTGTCAGTTTGTGGACATAATCGTGGATCGTTAACCTGTCAGTTTGTGGACATAATAGTGGATCTTTAACCTGTCAGTTTGAGGACATAATCGTGGATATTTAACCAGTCAGTTTGAGGACATAATCGTGGATATTTAACCAGTCAGTTTGAGATAACAATGGATCTTTAAACAGTCAGTTTGAGATAACAATGGTGGATCTTTAATCTGTCAGTTTGAGGACATAAACGTGGATCTTTAACCTGTCAGTTTGTGGACATAATAGTGGATCTTTAACCTGTCAGTTTGAGGACATAATCGTGGATATTTAACCTGTCAGTTTGAGGACATAATCGTGGATATTTAACCAGTCAGTTTGAGATAACAATGGATCTTTAAACAGTCAGTTTGAGATAACAATGGTGGATCTTTAATTTGTCAGTTTGAGGACATAAACGTGTATCTTTAACCTGTCAGTTTGTGGACATAATCGTGGATCTTTAACCTGTCAGTTTGAGGACATAATCATGGATATTTAACCAGTCAGTTTGAGATAACAATGGTGGATCTTTAATCTGTCAGTTTGTGGACATAATCGTGGATATTTAACCTGTCAGTTTGAGGACATAATCGTGGATATTTAACCTGTCAGTTTGAGGACATAATCGTGGATATTTAACCAGTCAGTTTGAGATAACAATGGATCTTTAACCAGTCAGTTTGAGGACATAATCATGGATCTTTAACCAGTCAGTTTGAGATAACAATGGTGGATCTTTAATCTGTCAGTTTGTGGACATAATCGTGGATATTTAACCAGTCATTTTGAGATAACAATGGATCTTTAACCAGTCAGTTTGAGATAACAATGGTGGATCTTTAATCTGTCAGTTTGAGATAACAATGGTGGATCTTTAATCTGTCAGTTTGAGGACATAAACGTGGATCTTTAACCTGTCAGTTTGTGGACATAATCATGGATCTTTAACCTGTCAGTTTGAGGACATAATCATGGATATTTAACCAGTTAGTTTGAGATAACAATGGATCTTTAACCAGTCAGTTTGAGATAACAATGGTGGATCTTTAATCTGTCAGTTTGTGGACATAATCGTGGATCTTTAACCTGTCAGTTTGAGGACATAATCGTGGATATATTTCTATACACAATCGTGGATTCTTAATCTGTGAGTTTGTAGGTTTAATCGTGGATATATTTCTATTCACAATCATGGATCCATTTCTATGCACAATCGTGGATCATTAACCTGTCAGTTTGTGGGCATAATCGTGGATCTAGTTCTATTTAAAATCGTGGATCTTTAACCTGTCAAATTGTAAGCACAATCGTGGATCCATTTCTATTCACAATCGTGGTCTTTAACCTGTCAGTTTGTGGGCTCAATCCTGGATCTATTTCTATGCAAATTCGTGGATCTTTAACCTGTCAGTTTGTGGACATAATCGTGGATCTATTTCTATGCAAATTCGTGGATCTTTAACCTGTCAGTTTGTGGACATAAACGTGGATCTATTTCTATGAAAATTCGTGGATCTTTAACCTGTCAGTTTTGTGGACATAATCGTGGATCTATTTCTATGAAAATTCGTGGATCTTTAACCTGTCAGTTTTGTGGACATAATCGTGGATCTTTAACCTGTCAGTTTTGTGGACATAATCGTGGATCTTTAACCTGTCAGTGTGTGGGCTATTACAGCAATTGTCCCCATTAGGAAAACCACAAACTCAACTGTCAAAATATTCAATGTTTTTCTATTTCTCGTTTTCAAACGTAAATGGTGTACAGTGAAAAATGGCAAATAAATATTTTGAAATAGCAAAAAGAAAAAAAAGAAAATAAATACTTAAAAGAGATAAAGCAAAAACTAAACTAAAACAATACACTATTTTATGCAAAAAAGAAAAAAAAATAGCAAACTACTGACTAACAGGCAGTTAAAAAAGTACAACCTCCGGTATTTTTTATAATAAATATGTTTGTATATTGAACAAATATACCAACAGCAACAACAACAACAATAAAGTGAAAATAAAATTTATGAACGCGTGCTTAAGATTTAAACAGCAAACAAATTTGTTTAAGCTTGACTTTTGTTTTACGAAAACTGAAAAAACGAAATGTTAAATATGACACACTACTGGTACAAGTAACTGTCAAGTGAAATTTAACAAAAACTAAATAAACACCATTAACTAAATAAAGAATAATTAGAAAATATTTGTAAGATACAAAAAATAGTTATTTCAGACACCAACCAAGCCAATCAATCAATGTGTGAATCCTTAAAAGGTGAAATACATATTTTGGTTAATTTCACTTTTTTTGATTTTAGAAAATTTCATTTCATTATTCTTAAAAAGGAAGTTCTTTTAAGCCACAAACAATTGTTGAGGAAGGTTAAACAACACATTTGAGTGATAGTAAAGCAATTTCACTTTCATTTTAAAATAAAGTTTTAAGCATAAGAAATCTTTGGTATTTGCTTGGGTGAAAAGTAATTTGGAAATCTCCTCACGTAAATGGGGAGTTGAGAAATTTGTTAATTTTTGGTTTGTAACATTTTTGTGTGTTTACTACTTGTTCATTTCATTTCATTTGTTGGCCATTTAAAAGAAAGATATAAAGTAATACATACACGTAACAGAATTTTAATATTTTTGTTTGGTTGGTATTGAGTGGTGAGCAAAGAAAATTAAGTTCAATGAATTTCACTTGAATAATTTAAAATATTCAAATCAAAAGTGATTGATGATTTCAACATTTACTATCTACTATTATCACATCTTGAGTGTTACATATTTTGTATAAATTACATAAGAGGTTATACAAATTGTTGGTTTAAAATTGAATTAACGATATCATAAGAATAAAACTGGCCATATTCATAGATATATTTCTATCCACAATCCAATATTATAAACCACAAGGTCGCAATCCCATTTCCATGTATAATCCAAGTGAATCTTTGACCTGTCAGTTTGAGATCACAATCGTGGATCCTTAACCAATCAGTTTGAGATCACAATCGTGGATCTTAAACCTGTCAGTTTATCCTGGATCTTTAACCAATCAGTATGAGATCACAATCGTTAATCTTTAACCACTCAGTTTGAGATTACAATCGTGGATCTTTAACCAGTCAGGTTATGATCAAAATCGTGAATCTTTAACCAGTCAGTTTGAGATCACAATCGTGGATCTTTAACCAGTCAGTTTCAGATCACAATCGTGGATCTTTAACCAGTCAGTTTCAGATCACAATCGTGCATCTTTAACCAGTCAGTTTGAGATCACAATCGTGGATATTTAACCAGTCAGTTTGAGATCACAATCGTGGATATTTAACCAGTCAGTATGAGATCACAATCGTGGATCTTTAACCTGACAGTATGAGATCACAATCGCGGATCTTTAACCAGTCAGTTTCAGATCACAATTGTGGATCTTTAACTAGTCAGTTTGAGATCACAATCGTGGATCTTTAACCGGTCATTTTGTGATCACAATCGTGGATCTTTAACCAGTCAGTTTGAGATCACAATCGTGGATCTTTAACCAGTCAGTTTGAGATCACAATCGTGGATCTTTAACCAGTCAGTTTGAGATCACAATCGTCGATCTTTAACCAGTCATTTTGAGATCACAATCGTGGATCTTTAACCAGTCAGTTTGAGATCACAATCGTGGATCTTTAACCAGTCAGTTTGAGATCACAATCGTGGATCCTTAACCAGTCAGTTTGAGATCACAATCGTGCATCTTTAACCAGTCAGTTTGAGATCACAATCGTGGATCTTTAACCAGTCAGTTTGAGATCACAATCGTGGATCCTTAACCAGTCAGTTTGAGATCACAATCGTGCATCTTTAACCAGTCAGTTTGAGATCACAATCGTGGATCCTTAACCTGTCAGTTTACAATCACAATGGTTGATACATTTCTTCGCACAATGCTTGATCTGTAACCAGTCAATTTGTGGTTAGAATTGTGGATCAATTTCTGTGCACAATCCTATCCGATTCTATTCAACATTTAAACAATATTCCCAGTACATAAGTAACACATGAATCTATAACATTTCCCTAACGGAAATTAAACCCATAAATCCACTCCCTAATAAAACCCTTCAACCTGTTGTAATAAATTTTCATATTCCAAACAAAATAAATCTTAAACTCCCTGCAACAACGTGTTACTACCACGTTTTTTCTGATTTCAAATTGAAAAAAAATATACTTTTTATTGTGTGACTCATTATTATACATATTCAACATTTTACAACCATTTTTGTAAATTTTGTTTTTTTTATTGTTTTATTAACAATAAATGCAGTCAAGTGCAACAGTTTTGTTAGTGGTGGTGGGTCGTCGTCGACAGTCTAACATACAGCTACTACTAATGCTGCAATATTAAAACAACAAAAAAACACTTGTTGCATGCCCACTAACTATAATACACATAAATACTAACTATACTATTCTTTATTATCTCGGTTTATTTCGGTTGTTGTTGCTTTTTGTTAAGTTAACAAATAAAACAAAAAAAAAAAAACTCAAACACATGAAAAAGAAATTTATTATTAAACTATTAATAGAATTTAACAAAAAAAACGTACCCAACTATTATAAGCTTTGTGGCAGGTTTTGGTATGAGAATACAGGAAATTTAACCAATTATGCCAAAAAGCTGGTAGACAAACACATACATACATACTTTCACATATAAAACCAAAAGGTTTTATATACAACCTCACACACATAAATATAAAATTAACTGAAGCATTACATTATATACACTCATATACTATACTATATATATAGAGAGAAGTTGTATCTATACTTTGTTGTTATTTTCTAGAATACTGGAGTTATTTACAGAAACTTTGGAAGAGCTTAAGAGGACCAACTATTTTAAATTTGTTACCGAAAATTTAATTGATTGTTTCAACACACCATACTAATTGTTTCAGTGACAAGATTGTACAAAGACATAAGTTAAATTTCACGATTAAGCTTAGATATAGATCCAAGATTGTGATCATTCAACGGACTGGTAAAAGATCTAGGATTGTGCATAGAAATAGATCCACGATTGTGATCATTCAACGGACTGGTAAAAGATCTAGGATTGTGCATAGAAATAGATCCACGATTGTGATCTCAAACTGACTGGCTAAATATCCACGATTGTGATCTCAAACTGAATGGTTAAAGATCCACGATTGTGATCTCAAACAGACTGGCTAAATATCCACGATTGTGATCTCAAACTGAATGGTTAAAGATCCACGATTGTGATCTCAAACTGACTGGCTAAATATCCACGATTGTGATCTCAAACTGAATGGTTAAAGATTCACGATTGTGATCTCAAACTGACTGGTTAAAGATCCACGATTGTGATCTCAAACTGACTGGCTAAATATCCACGATTGTGATCTCAAACTGAATGGTTAAAGATCCACGATTGTGATCTCAAATTGACTGGTTAAAGATCCACGATTGTGATCTCAAACTGACTAGTTAAAGATCACGATTGTGACTATAAACTGATAGGTTAAAGATCCACGATTGTGATCTCAAACTGACTAGTTAAAGATCACGATTGTGACTATAAACTGATAGGTTAAAGATCCACGATTGTGATCTCGAACTGACTGGTTAAAGATCCACGATTGTGATCTCAAACTGACTGGTTAAATATCCACGATTTTGCATAGAAATAGATCCACGATTGTGATCTCAAACTGACTGGTTAAATATCCACGATTTTGCATAGAAATAGATCCACAATTGTGATCTCAAACTGAATGGTTAAAGATCCACGATTTTGCATAAAAATAGATCCACGATTGTGATCTCAAACTGACTGGTTAAATATCCACGATTTTGCATAGAAATAGATCCACGATTGTGATCCAAACTGACTGGTTAAAGATCCACGATTTTGCATAGAAATAGATCCACGATTGTGATCTCAAACTGACTTTTTAAAGATCCACGATTGTGCATAGAAATAGATCCACGATTGTAATCTAAAACTGACTGGTTAAATATCCACGATTTTGATCTCAAACTGATTGGTTAAAGATCCACGATTTTGATCTCAAACTGACATAGTTAATGTTTCAGGATTGCGCATAGAAATAGATCCACGATTTTCTCAAACTGACTGGTTAAAGGTCCAGGATTGCTCATAGATTTTGATCTCACAGATTTGAATCTCACGATTTTGATCTCCAACTGACTGGTTAAAGATCCACGATTTTGATCTCAAACTTACTGGTTAAAGGTCCAGGATTGCGAATAGATTTTGATCTCACAGATTGGAATCTCACGATTTTGATCTCAAACTGACTGGTTAAAGGATCACGATTGAGCATAGAAATAGATCCACGATTGCGGTCACAAATTCATTGTTTGTTTCTATGCACATCCGTGGATTTTCTTTAGGCCAATCGTGGATGCTTTAGTTGTATATTTATATGCACAATCGAGGATCTTTTTTAATCCAATCGTCGATCCTTAAGTTGTTGTTTCTATCAACAAACGTTGATTCTTAATTTATCTGTTTATGTTCACAATCGTGAATCCTTAAGTTGTCTGTTTCTATCTACAATAGTGGATCCTTAAGTTGTATATTTCTATGCATAATCGTGGAGTTCCTTTAATTCAATCGTAGATTCAGAAGTTGTCTATTTCTATCCTCAATCGTGGATCTTCTTTAGTCCAATCGTGGATCTTTAAGTTGTCTGTTTCTACCCACAATCGTGGATCATCTTTAGTTCAATCGTGGATCTTTAAGTTGTCTCTTTCCATCCACAATCGTGGATCTTATTTAGTCCGATCATGGATCTTTAAGTTGTCTATTTCTATCCTCAATCGTGGATCTTCTTTAGTCCAATCGTGGATCTTTAAGTTGTCTGTTTCTACCCACAATCGAGGATTATCTTTAGTTCAATCGTGGATCTTTAAGTTGTCTGTTTCCATCCACAATCATGGATCTTCTTTAGTCCGATCATGGATCTTTAAGTTGTCTGTTTCTATCCACAATCGTGATTCTTCTTTAGTTCAATCGTGTATTTTTAAGTTGTATATTTCCATCCACAATCGTTTATTTTCTTTAGTCCAAACTGGGATCTTTAAGTTGTCTGTTTCTATCCACAATCGTGGATTCTTATGTTTCTGTCCACAGTCGTGGTGAGCATTATATTTTTGTCCACAATTGTGGATGCTTAAGTGTTTTCTTTCTATCCACAATCCTGTTTCCTCATGTTGTATTTTCTATTCACATTCCTGGAACCTTAAGTTGTCTCTTTCTGTCCAAAATCCTGGATTCTTAAGTTTCATCTTTCTATTCACAATTCTGGACCATTAAGTTTGCTCTTTAAATCCGCATTCGTTGATACTTAAATATTACCTAGTTGGTCACATTATTTACCCATACTAAAACAGGAGTTACCATCATAGAACGTTATTATTTTTTTTTTAAAATAAAAATTCACGTGTTCTTCTGTATTTTTCACAACTATGTAGCCTGAGAGATTACAAACAATACACAAATGTAACGCATGACAGATTTATACAGAAAAAGTATTGCCAACTTAAAAATAACATAAAACACAAAACGCCATTAAAGCCCTTCTACGAATACACAAGTGTTAAAATTCAAGTATTTATGATATCATCTTTATTTTTTTACTATTTATTTTGTTTTTTTCTTTTTAAGTGCATCCCAAAATAAACCCCAAGTATAATTAATATTTATTTTGCAAAAAAAAAAGCTAAAAATACAATATTAACAAACGAGTTTCTGGTAATTTGTTGTTTTAGTCAATTAATAAACAAAGTACAAACTTAAGCAAAACTTCAAATGAATACAAATAAAATATTAAAAAAATAAAATAAAGAAGACTCTCATGACATTGTATTAACAAAAATTATTAAGATTTCTTTAGGAGACAGACACAAATAAAGGTAATAAAATCCAAAATCCTAAAACCATAAACAATAACACAAACAAAAAAGTGCATCATCTTTTGGTTTTGAAAAAATATCAAAGTCTTTGTAACGTCAAACAACTTTCACTGATGTCATATACTTATTGTACATACAAGTATAAAGCAGCGAACCTTCTCTCTTACTTACTACATACCTCACATCAAATCACAAAAAATTTGTAATAAAAAGATTTTTCATAATAATAAAAATCCACTTTGTAAGTCATTCAGTCTGACAGTTTGGCTGTCATTTATATCATTTCATCAAACAAAAAAATTATTATTGTTGTTATTTGCTTTATAAATTTCCAAAAAATAAAAAAAAACTGTAAAAAGATTTGAATTTTTGTTTTCCATTCAAACAATTGTATTTGGTTGTATGGTAGTAAAATTTTGAATTGACATTTTATGAGTATTTAAGTCTGAATTCAAATGCAAATTTGATTTCAAATCTTTTTTATCTTAACAAAAGCACGTGTTATAAAGTATATACCAGTATTTTTTATAAAAGAGTAATCGGTTATTCGTTTATATGAATAGGAAATACATAGAGAAATACACATAGAATGGCAACTAGAAGAAAAACTTAAACAAAAAAATTACTCAAAATTCTCACCACTCAGGATTTTGACAACTGAGTTAGGTCTTTGGCAGCATAGTTTTCGCTCTATGTGTATATGTATCTCTGTTAGGAAATACACACGACTTTGGGAAATATTAATAGGGTATGAATTTCTGATTTATATTTTTGATAGTAATGTTTAGAGGAAGAACAAATATTTATCGTAGAAAACCAGGTAACACCAACACGTACCGATTGCCTTACAGTCCGATGTTTTCAGTACCTAATAAACCGGAAATGTTTATTATTTTTTGAAAACTGACATGTCATGACATGAGCTTGAACCAATATTAGAAGTACTATCTCGAAAATATTAAGTTTTGAGAGCTCAAAAATATATGTGCATTAGCTGGCCTTTGGGCACTTAAATTTTTATTGTGGAGAATGTCTCGTTAACGATTTCTCTATCATGAATATTTTCTATGATGACAACTGCAGAATCTGTTTAAATGAGTTTTATCGGTGGGCATTCTTTTCAGAATCCAATTGATCTCAAAAATAGTCATTGAACGGTCTGCATTATTCATCAACAGTACTGGGTGGTTTCATTAGTTTCACAGTGTAAATAAGACTTGTGATATTTTCGTACCTAATGATATCATAACTCTCTACTTAACAAGCGACCAACATAACCTAATCTAGATTTCTATTTAATTTAAATCTAATGTCCATTAATTTGAAGTACCATCAATGAATTTTTTTGAACATTTCTTTGATCTAGTAGTTTTACCTATTTTTAATGAGGAAATCTTTTTGTGGAACAAATGCTGAAGCAATATTTAATGTTTTTCAGTTGAAATCATGCTCAAGCTCCGCAACACATCTAAGATCCATCAGGCTGCCAATTTCCACGTCTCAATCGTGGATCGTTAAGCTAACAATATCCACATCTCAATCGTGGATCGTTAAGTCGCCAATTTAATAAACAATCGTGGATATTTTTGCTGATAATTTCATATGGATCTTGTATATTTCAATGAAATCATATTCAAGCTCCGCAGCACATCTACGATCCATCAGTGTAGAATTTAATGTATGCAGGATGCCAAATAGTATGTTGCTAATTTTCAAGTCTCAATCGTGGATAAGCCGCCAATTTCATTAACAATCGTGGATATTTTTGCTTAAGATTTCGTACGGATCATTACCTTGTATATTTCTATGAAATCATGCTGAAGCTTCGTAGCTCATCTAAGATCCATCAGTGTAGGATTTAGTGTATGTAGGCTGCCAACTAGTATGTTCCAAACATGGGAATTTAAGCTGCCAATTTCAACATCCCATCGGGGATCGTTAAGCCAATTTCATAAACAATCTTGGATCTTTTTGATTAAGATTTCATATGGATCTTGTATGTTTGTATACACAATCGTGGATCACAATCCGGGATCTTCTATAAATAATCGTACACAATCTTGACACGATCATTTATCTTTTATGAACAATCGTGGATATTCTATAAACAATCATGGATCGTCTATATAGAATCTGGAAATAATCATGGACTTTCTATACACAATCATGGAACTTTAATGCAGACACAATCGTGGATCTTCCATACAGAATCTAGACACAATCATGGATCTTCCATACAGAATCTGGACACAATCATGGATCTTATTAACACAATCGTGGATCTTCTATGGACAGTTCTATATAGAATCTAGACACAATGATGGATCTTTTATACACAGTCCTGGTTCTTATATACACAATCATGGATCTTCCATATAGAATCTTTTCACAATCCGGGATCTTATAAACACAATCATGGATCTTCTATGGACAGTTCTATACAGAATCTAGATACAATCATTGATCCTCTGTACGGATTATTTTCACAGTCCTAGATCTTCTATACACAATCATGGATATTTTATACAGAAGCTAGACAAAATCATGGATATTCTAAACAGAATCAATTAACAGTTCTGGATCTTCTATACACAATCCTGGATCTTCTATAAACAATCATGGATCTTCTATACATAATCTAGACACAACAATGGATCTTCTATAAACAATCGTGGATCTTTAATAGATTTGTCTATTTCTATAAACCATCGTGGATCTTCTACACACAATCTGGGCATACCAATGGATCTTCTATAAACAATCATGGATCTTCAATACATATGTCTGTTTCTATGAACCATCGTGGATCTTCAGTTCAATCGTGGATCTTCAATACATTTGTGTGTTTCTATGAACCATTGTGGATCTTAAGTTCAATCGTGGATCTTAAAGCTTTGAGTATCTTCAGTCCAACCGTAAATCTTTTACTTGTCTGTTTATGTATTCCAATCGTCGATCTTGAACTTGTCTGTTTCTATGAACCACCGTAGATCTTTAACATGTCTGTTTCTCTAGTCCAACCAAGGAAATTATACTTGTCTATCCAATCGTGGATCTTAAAGCTGTCAGCATCTTCAGTCCAATCATAAATCTTTTGCTTGTCTGTTTCACTAGTACAATCGTGAAAACATTGGGCCGGTACTCTAAAAAATTATGAGACAATTCTATATTTTCTTACGAATCTCAAACTCTTAATAAATTTAACACAAACTAGGCTTTTAAATGATGATAAAATCACTAAATAACTTGAAAATCAAAAACAGAAAATTATTTGATCGATGTTGGGTCCAAAAGATCGTGACTTTTTGAATGAAACACAGGTGTTTTTGGATAAAAAATTGTTTTAGTTTTCCAGATAGTCTCCTTTCAGCTCCATACACTTTGTTTAAAGGTTCTCCAATTTTTGTATCCCTTCCAAAAAATAAGATTTGTCGAGGTCATCAAAATAGGTATATTTTGATAGATGATTTCATCGTTGGAGTCAAATCTATTTCCGCCGAGACATATCTTCAGGTTTGGAAACAATAAATAGCCACTCGGAGCTAAATCCGGAGAATAGGGTGGAAGAGGGCGCATTTCGTAGCCTAATTCATGAATTTTTTCCTGAATTAGGCACATGTGTGTACCCTTTTGTGCACCCGATTGTGAGCAAACGCGGCAGCCAACTTGCGGGAAGCTTTCTCATACCCAAGTGGTCATTCGAAATTGAAACCACTGAGTTATGTGAGATGCCTATGGCTTCCACAATCTCTCACAATTTCAATCTCCGATCAGCCAACACCATTATGTGATTTTCTACTGTGTATTCAAGTTTTCATGCTTGTACGGTCACAATGAAACTCAGTAAACCACATTTTTACCATTGAAATTGATGGTGCAGAGTTCCTATAGTATTTATCAAGCTTAGGCTTGGTCTTGTTTTGCTTGTCTAAAGATACACCCAGAGTCGCTGGCGGGAATCGAAACCGCAACCACCAGATTTATAGTCCAGCACACTACAGTCTAGTCTATCGGGTCACCCTGCTATCAATGGCTGTCAAACACAAACTAAATGACGCAGCTTGGTCAAATTTTGACCAAAGTCAACTGACAGATGCCTGTTGACTGGAGCAGTGTTGTACTTTCTTTTAAGAGCCGGGAAATTCAAAAAGACACAGTCTAATTACAATGTAATCAAATTGAAGTAATTTGTGGGACATTAATGATGCTTCCTCTACCATTTTCTGGATGTATCCCCGAGTGACTATTTCTTGTTTCCAAACCTTAAAAATTGTCTTGACGGAAAGAGATTTGACTCCAACGATGAAAAATATACCTATTTTGATGACCTCGACACATCTTATTTTTTGGAAGGAATAACAAAATTAGAGAAACTTTGGACAAAGTGTATAGAGCTCAAAGGAGACTGATAGAGATTTCAGAAATTGATCCTTGTATTTTGCTGACCGAGTTTTCTTAATAAAGTAAACATTTTAAAGTGAATTAACAGCCGACAGAAGCTTTAACAAGTCTGTTATATTTACTGTATCAAGTCTGGCTTATTTACCGAATAATCACGAATAGAAATATCCAATATCAAGTACTCATTAAGCAAATTATGGCAAAACCCTCATACTTAACACGATTCCCTAATACAGTATTACAAATTTATTTTATCTCTTTTGTATTGCATTTCATTTCGTATCATATTTTCTTTATGTCTTCTTTCTCTTTGTGCATTACATTCTTCACCTAAGTGTTTTTTTTTTTTGTTTGTATTTTGTTTACAAATCATCCAAAGCCAAAAGGTGATTGAATTTGTATGTGACAGACGTGCTTGAAAGTGAAATTGTTTGAATAATTTTGTAAATTGTAAATAGGAATGTAAATAGTTATTTTATTGAATTGAATAGAAGGGTGTAATTAGTTTGTATTTCCGTATATAACAAAAATGCCGTAATTAAAATAGTTACTCTTAAATTCTTTGATCTACAACTCAAAGCCGATCATTACTTAACACTGACAGAAAAATGTGGCTAGTTTTTGAATACCTAGATTAGCTTTTAAAATAAATATTTATTACAATGAACAGCTTACGTTTTGTAAAATTTAAACTTTAATTAATAACGGTTTTAATTAAATGCCATGATTAATAACCATTGATTTCTATTTATGTAGGTATGTATGTAAATTGTTAATTTGAAACGTTTTTTTTTTCTATATTCAATGAAGTTTTGTTGAAACAAAATCTCTATAACTGTTATAAACTATATAAAAGCTAAAATACCAAACTACAAAAAAAACCATTAAAAAACAATTAAAACTTCACATGACTCTGACACATTGAGGGACAACTAATGATATTGACAGTAAAAATAAATAAAAAAAATAACAATTATTTATGAGAAGCAACAAAAATAAACAAAGAGAGCCTTTTAACACAAAATAAACCAATAACAAAAGCCAACAAATAAAAGAGAGCAAAACAGAAAAAGAAATTTCTAATTATACAAGCCGGTTTTCAAACTGAATTTAAGTCAATGATGTTAAAGATGATAATAATAATGAAAAATAAGCTAATAATGATCATAAACCTCATCATTATTATTATAAATTTGAAGAAAAAAAATCTGCTGATCTTGCCAGAGCATCACAAGAGAAGAGAGAGAATGAAAGAAAACTTATAGAAAACAAAAAGTAAGGTTAACTAAAGCTTAATTAAACAATAGTTTTTTTTATTGCTTCTATTTTTTTTTTTAAATATTTTAAATAAAATGAATGAAATTCATTGAGAATTTTGGTTTGAAAAAAATATGCTAACCCAAGAAATACAAATAAATGAAGAATGTTTATAAAAAGATTTTGGTTAAAGTTGAAATTTATTTGAAAAATTCCCAAAAAAATAACAACGAAGTTTTTTGTTTTAAAGAAAATAAATTTCACTTTGGTGACTTTTTTCTTCATAAGAAAGAAGTTATTGTTATGTTAAATTTAATATTAAATATTAAAAATATTGTTTTCTATGCATACGAGGTGAGAAAAGGCAGCTTACATCATTTTGTTATTATTATTATAAGATCGTTATTTCCATGTTTATTAATAATTTCACTTCTTTTATTTGATCAAAGTTGACAAAAAAAACTTCCCTATAGGCAACTAGTGAGAGTGTTCTATGATGTCATGTCATAACGCCCCAAGGGAGTTAAATTATAGAAACAATAGTCATACAACAGAGCTTATCAGAAGATTTTGTGATATTCTACATCTGAGAAGATTTTTTAAATAAGCTGACAAGTATATGCACTTCCTGAACGAGAGATATCTAGAACTCTATTGTAATTTAATCCCTACCAATATGTTTAATACCTATTTATAATCTCTAACTTAATTTCCACCGCGCCAATATCAACCTACATTCTTCAGTACCATTTTACATTCATATTTCGTACTACCAACCAGGCAGTTTTTGTGAAAATTATATTCAATCGGTCATATTCTTAGACTTTTTAGAATTAACCCTTTTATTTACATATATCATTGTATATCCTACCCTCCTCATTTATCAGATTAAAAACAGAACCCAAAAAAAGTAAAGGGCCAACATTTTTACCAGCATGACAACGTCATAAAGCTAGCTTGAACGAGAATAAGAAATAATGTCCTTCAAGCCAACATTGTCACGGTATTCTCTATCGTCACACCTACACGATCTTCTCTCTTAAGGACCGTCACAGGCTGCGCAAAATTATCTCCGAAAATCACCTTCACGAGGAAACTAAGGTTCTACCGGTCAGGGAACATGAAATCCACCAGAATGAAAACGTCATAAATCCGCTAGCTTGGATGATAATATGAAATAATGTCCATCAATCCAACATTGTCACGGTATTCTCTATCGTCACACCTACATGATCTACTCTCCTATGGACCGTCACAAGCTGCTCAAAATTATCTCCGAATACCACCTTCAACAGGAAACTAAGGTTCTACGGGTCAGGGAACATAACATCATGTTGACGAAACAATTCCATCTGGGATGTCAACGGATGAATCAAGCAAACTTCAGCGTCATACAGTTGGAGTCTCCCCCGAGGCATGTCAGACAGGATCTTAGAAAATACGATGAGAGTATACAGAGGTATGTGCAGGATCCATTTGATCGTAGCTCGCCTTTGACAGCTTTGAACGACATTCATAGAAACGCCATCAATTCGCGGTAGCAATGTCGTAATTGGAGGTCGCCCACCACCGATAGCAGACGCCGAGAAGATTCTGCCTCGTAAAGCAAGACGAGTTCCGGAACAACTTAGATCAGAATGGAGCAACAGGCTTAACGCCTTCTGGTCCCGCATACACCGTGCCGTCCTCAACTTATGCCCAGCATGTGGTCAGGGTCCTCATGATATCCGCCACATATTCAACTGTCCAGCCAACCATGGATCCACCCACAGAAACATCATTAAATATTGTAAAATTGTTTACGCTGCTACAACAACAACAACTCTCCACTCCTAACTTGATCACATTTCATCTCTTGATCTGCACGGAAATAACATCGGCCTCTTATAAATGGACATCAAATGAATCCATTTAGACAACGAATAACATATTTCCAAACGCCTTTGATATTCCCAAAAACGTATTTTTAGTCTCGTATCGATTATCGCATAATAACACGATCGTCTACATCGTCTTACTACCTCGAAGAGTTATAGATATGACATGTCTGATGATCTATGGAATCTTATGGACAACAGCGAATAATATCCATGTCGCTGTTAAACAAGGCTTCCTCATGCAATTGCTGTTTCTTTTTTCTTCGTCTTACTTGGAGATCGCAATACCGAATAGGTATTGAGAAATCGGTATTTCGAATTTAAAAACATTTCAAATACTAAAATTTCAGTATTCACAGATACGATGAAACACATTCATAAATGTGTTCCATCGGTTTCAATGTGCGACAGGTTCAGAAGTGGTGATTTTGACACGGAAGACAAAGATCGACCAGGCCATCTAAAAGAAGACCAAGAATTGGAGGCATTACTCCATGAAGATTGTTGTAAAACTCAACAAGAGCTTGCAAAATTATTGGGAACTACTCAAGCTGCAATTTCAAAACGTTTCTGAGCCTCAGGGAAATTCGTACGAATTGAAGCGAGAGCTGGTTTGTGCAATTCAGAAGTTGTGATTTTGAAACGGAAGACAAAAATCGGAGAGGCCATCCAACCCATTGGAGGCATTACTCCATGAAGATGATTGTAAAAATCAACAAGAGCTTGCAAAATCATTGGGAGTGATCAGCAGGATTCATCCAAAACCAGGGAAATTGGGTACCACACGAATTGCAAACCGAGAGATTTTGAAATGCAAGTCCGAAATGATGCTTGAATCATTACTTGCGATGAAAAATTGATGCATTACGATAACTCGAAGTGTAAGAGATCCTATGTGAAACCCAGCCAAAAAGCCGAATCGACACCAAAGCGAAATATTCATGGCGCTAAGGTAATACTCTGTATTTGGTGGGACCTATATATTATGAGCAGCTGAAATCTGACCAAACTTTTATAGGAAACCTGTACCGAACGCAACTGATTCGTTTGAAGCGAGTATTGGCCGAAAAACTCCGAGAATATGCGGCCAAACATGAAACCGTAATATCACATCTTAACCCTTTCTGGGCTACTGGGATTATATGTCCCAGCAGTTTTCAAACTTTCGTATTTTCATTATTTTCAATGCAATTTCTTATTTAAATAACCCCTATAAACCCATTTAAGAGTTCATTATAATATGGGAATAAAAACATAACGATATTCATGCAGCTTGACAATGAATTTCACAACATTGTTAAAATTCGAGCAGTTTAGAAAAAAATCCGTACCTTCTAAACGCTTAGTCCGATTTAATAAAATTTGACATGCGTAAATGGAAGTCTTGTCGAGTTCAAGTTTTAAATATGAACTTCATGGCTCCAAACTAATTAAATTTTCCAAATTTTTATCCACAATGCTCCAGTGTTTTGATATCAGAGTATCCAAATATTTCCCGACATTCTCCATTTTTATTTTATTAGACCAGTATCCCAGTAGAGCAAGAGAAGCATTGTCGCTGTGTCCGCTGTTCTTCACTTGGCATCGAAAAGCCTTCAAAAATTATATGCCCAGGTTGCAAACCGGTTGCAAACCGCTTTGTGTTACAAGTGTTTTGGACCATTCCACAAATCAAATCCCTAATTACATTTCTAAAATGCAAATAAATGTGTCCTTTCATCTAAATTCAATAATATTCTGATGTTTTATTCATTTTTTAATTTCGAATCACTCATCAAAAACTCTGATTGGGATTTTATGTCATACGAAAAATGCTTATTGGGATTATATGTCCCAGGATAAAAGGACGATTTCAGGATTTCTGAGTATGCAGAACATAATATTTTGTCCACATCTTTTAGAATACTCCGTCCCGAAAGGGTTAATAACGCTCGACCACATGTTGCAATACCTGTTAAAAAGTATTTAGAATGATGTGGTTGGCAAGTTTTGCCTTACCCGCTTTATAGTCCAGACCGTGCCCAGTCCGACTACTATTCGATTCGATCGATGCTGAACGCTCTCTCTGGGATATGCTTCAATTAAATTCTTTGAATAAATATTGTACAAATGTTTCAAAATGAACACTAAACATTTTAAAAAATTCCGCTTTTTTAATTCATATCCCCAATAATTTTCACATTTTTTTAATTTTCCTAAAAGAATATTTGGAATATTTAAAGAAATTGTATAAATATGACTTCCAATTTTAAGAATTTCAAATAGAGTTCAACTTATAAAATTTTAATATAAAGAAAAACATTTAATTAATTTAGGAACTCACCTCAGTGTTGTGTTAAAAAATATCTGTTAAAATCACGTATTAGATCCGTCAAGTTTTTTTTTATAATTTGAATAATTTTTAAATAGTTGTGATGTTTACACTAAAATTGAAATAGATTTTTGAGAATTAAAAATAAACTTTTTAGAAAGACTATTTAAATAACAAATTGTTAGGAAATGTTTAATTTTTGTCTTTAAATTTAGATTACAAATAATATTTTGTTTATTTATTATTAAAAAAATAAGTTTTTTACTTGTTTTATATTATTTTGTAGGTATTATTTATTGTATTTCATAAAATTTTATCATTTTCTTTATTAAAAACATTATTTTATCCGCTTTTAATTGTATTTGCTAGTTACACTTTTAAAACAAGTTTTTTCTCTTTATAAATTTTTTGCAGTTTTAAAACAACCGGTATTGGAAATTGTATTTTATTAATTGTATTTTATATTATATATAATTTTGTTTCTTTTTTTTAAATACATATGTGGCATGCAACATTTCCACGCACTTAATTCTTGGCTTATAACTTTTTATTTATTTATTTTTTTATTTATGTGTCAGTTAGTTGCCTTTGTTGCTGCCTCTTTGTGTTGCATGAATTGCACTGCTGTCTTGTTTTTATTCTTCCAGTTTGTAACAACAAGTTATTGCACCTGGCGTTTTGTGCGAATTTGTTGTATTTACAAGTTTAATTTTTTTTATATTATTTTAAAATTGTGAACAAAAAAAAACAAAACTAAAAATGTTTCAACGTTGTCAATGTCTGTAGGTTTGACTTGGACTGTCGGTAAATGCGAAACTGTTGAAATGTTCCAGCAGATGAGGCTCTCATCGCTGGCTGGCTTTGTGAAATGTGAGAAGAAATTTGCTGTTTAAATTAGTTAAAAATATTAGGGGTTTAAGAAAATTTTTGGTCTATGAAGTCTTGCGGATTCTTCAGAGATTTTGATGATATTTCCTAAAGTTTTAAAACGTGAATAATGATCTTGGCAATTATTCCTATTCCTAAGATTAAATCCAAATATTAATTACTTTGTAACAAGTCATTAATCAATTGTTTGCTTTATATCTTAATTCTCTTGCAAAATATTTTCAAATTCCCCAAATATTTAATGCAGCTATTTTTAATTATTGTCACTGTCATGCTTTACTACCACTATTATTATCACACTCTCTCTTATCTTTACCTATTCTCTGGCTCTATCTCTCTTCTAACAACTCTTTTGTTTTAGCTCTTTGTAATAGAGTCTTACATTTATGAGCATAATAGAAAAGCAACAGCCACAATAACGAGATTGTTAAGTATTTGTTTAGGCCTTGTTATAATTTCTAACTTTTTTTTTCAAAACATTTGTACCATTTATACTGGTACATCTAACCGCCCGTCAGACTGTCTATCTGTCTGGCCATCTAAAACTGGGGTAATCTGAAAAGTTCTTCAAAAAGCAGGAGATGCTATTCGAAGTTTTAAAAGCAGATTGAAACATGTCCCAACTGTAAATTAATTGTAGTCCAACTTTCTGATTTTGCTCGGGGTTTCGCGACAAAAGATCGACGTCTGAACAATTCAAACAAGAATTCTATGGAACTTATTTTCAGATCTTATAACCCTGTGTGATGAGCAGCAGAATCAATAGAGGTTTTTTAGCAGTAACTGAATTTAAAACACCAATATGTGGTCTGAAACCAATCAATAACTGATCCATGTTGATATCGGTAACTGCAAATGGAGCTTAACAGCGAAATATTAAAACTAGTATCGTAAAAAAATTCATTGGATTAGGATGAAATAACGGTCATTGGATTTGACATACTCGAACAATTTTGTTCCAGCACAGTGAGAGAATTTATCAATGCACGTGGTAAAAATAAGATGAGTATTCATTAGTGCTAACTTTTCCCGTTTTCAGCGAGGTTCATTTCAAGTGACAATTCACACAAATTTACTGTTTTGTGAGGATTTTGGGTTGGCGGTATCACTTCCTCGGAAAATGACGAACGCTGCAGATCATAGATAACCAAATTCATTAGTCCCCAACTGAGCGATTTAGAGATGAACGATAAATGGTTGCAGCCATACGTGTTAAATGCAAAAATGGACATTCTGCATGAACGATTTGAAGGTAGGTTTATCTCCACATAGATGGCATGAATTAGCCAACACGATCGAGCGAGTTGACCCCGCTATACTATCTTGTGGGGTTTCCTGAAGTCGTTGGTCTATGCAAATAAGACGCAACCCACCGATGCCCTCAAAGTCGGATTAACCCCGGCCATCGCACAAATTCAATATCTAAGCGGAAGAATCATTGAAAATTACACATCTCGAATCCATGGCAGCTTTTGAAACCATGGCAGATATTTGAACGATTTCATATTCCATTTATTTTGGCATACATGGGATTTCTTTATTGGATAATTTGTATATCAAGGCGAAAGTTTTAATGGATTTCTCATTAACATAATACACGACTTCTTGATGCAATTAAATTATTACTGCAAAAAGTTTTTTAGTCATTGCACTTCAATGAATCACTAAAATAGAGAATCAATGTATCACTAATACTTCTGACGTTCATCTCCGACAGATCCATGAGCATCTTCTCCTTTTCAAGATAAATTAAATAGAAATCATGGGAAATTAATGTTATAACTCGCCTTTCAGCTAAAAGCGCAAAATTCCTGTGAAGAGTATTTGACCTTTGGACCTTCTGATGATCTGAAGTTCTGTCTTCACCTGTTCGAGACAAATTCAACAGAAATCATTGGAAATTAATGCCATAACACGTCTCTCATCTAAAAACGCTTAATTCCTGTCCAAAATATTTGACCTTTGATAGTTATATTTAGGTTACACGTCTTCGAACTTGTATTCTCAGCTCGCTAGATTAGTTCCAATCCATCACTAAACATTCTGACGTAAATCTGTGATAGATCCTCTCAGGCATAACAGTTGATGTACGGACATCTCCTCATCGTTCCATTGTCAATTGGGTAATCGTTCCGGAACGACCCAAGTCTCACCAAATATAGATAGCTGAGCGACAGTTGTATCAACCGAATTTTTCTCCAGAGATGAACTTTCGACGACAGCAGAGCTGTTACAACAACAACACCTACTCAACGTCTCTGTGACAAGTTATACAGAAATTTTGTCAAATTAATATCATAAACTACCTCACAACTGAAGGCGAGTATCAGAGTCTTTAACCTATGAACGTTATATTGCGTTCACATATCCCCAGCTTGCAATATCAGTTGGTCATTCAAATTAACTTAATAAAATTTAGTTAAAGAATTTCTTGAATTCCAAGCAACCTTCCTAGTTTTCATCGAAACCGGGAGCAACAGTCTTAGCGTTGAAGCACAGCAACAATGCATCTCTTAACCTTATGCATTGTCTTAAAAATAAGACATCCAGGCAACAAAGGAATTACTTTGTACTCTTTGTGACAAATTCTAGAGAGATCATGGGAAATTAACAACAATACTGCGCGCCTAATTTCTTTCAGAACCTTTGATCGCTGATAGTTATATTTAAGTAACATAACGATAGTCTACGATCAAGTATTCCCAGAAGAGTTTCCGTACCAGAGTGTATGTAGGTTGATTATTAATACCAATACGATTATTTGCCGCAAGTTGATCGAACTTGGCTTCTTAATGTACATTTTGCACGCCCGCAATTCTTTCAGGAATCATTGAGTTATATTTAGTCCTTGTCTTCGAACAAGTATCCCCAGTTTGATAGATTAGTTGCTTGATCTTGGATCCCCAAAGTTGAGCTCCCTTTCCTAGTCAAGTTATCGATCAATGACGATACTACGATCACGTATTCCCAGATTTCCAGCGTTTCCGTCCGATGGATTTTTAAAAAATACGATTGTGTACAGGAGTAGTTATAGTATAGTTTGCACGCTCTTAAGTCTAAAAGTTGAGCTTCCTTTCTTAGTCAAAGATACCTCTAAACAGTTAAAGTATATGTACTATAGATACCCATAATTATTGATACAAATATGAACATTTTCAAATATTAAACCTGATTCAAATAAACTTTCGCAAGCCAAAAGAAAGTTGTCAATTAGTTGATCGAAATCGGCGTGATCAACTAATTGACAACTTTCTTTTGACTTGAAAAAAAGAGTTTGTATTCCTAGTATGCAGTTAAAAAATACCAGCATTCTGGAATCAGATTGAATGTAGAGAGATATGATTTCCAAGTATTCCAAAAAAAAAAACTTGAGCCAGTTCCCAAAGCTTTTAATAAGCTTAATTTCAGGCAGTATACCTGAAATCTATCTATATACATCCCTGTATGTAACTGGATGGAGCTTACAAGAGCAGGTTAACGATTAGGCTTCTGAAAGTAGATTTCGCATTTCTAGAAAACAGTTAAAATCCCCTGTATTCTGATAAGAGATTGGATGTGCATAATAGAGATATGAATTCCAAGTAGGTATTCAAAAAAAAAAAACTTGAGCCAGTTCCTTAAACTTTTAACGATCAAAATTTCATCCCGAATGACTTACTCATTCCAGTCAGTGGCTAGATGATGCTTACAGCTGAACAACATAATTTTCTTGCTGCCAAATAGACTTTTCATCCCAACCTCATACAGTTGCCTGTTCTTTTCGTGTTATGTTCATTAGATTCTTTCTAATTCTTGTCTCTGGCAGTCTGGTTTTAAGGTGAATGCACTGCTATATGCTCTATTCGTTTAGTATTTTTTGTGCTCAATTTCTAACTGAATGTCTCTATGGCTGTATTTAACTCTCTCTTTGGTTTTTATTATCTTTTTTTTTTGCGTTTCATATAGAGATGAGAAAAGTCATTGGGCAATTATTAAGAAAAAGTGTTAAATTTTTAATAAATTTCTAATACAATTTTGCATTTGTTTTGTTTTTCTTTAACTTTTAAAAATTATTTGTTAAATTAAATAATTAACACTTTTTTTAATAATTTCTGGTTTTAAAAACAATTTGTCGTTCTGTTTTTAGTCCAAACTTCTAGAGAGCCTAGAAGAGTTGAGTAAAAAAAATCTAAAAAGAAACGGTTAATCCCAGTTTTTCTGCGTTTTTTTTTATCTTGTACGAAATAGTTATGGTTGGGATTTTAAAACAGGTTACATAAATAGGTCAATTCACATATTTTTCAACAGGTTACTTTGCCTGAATGCATTTCCTGGTTTCTTTTTATATTGAATACTACACACTCACAAATCCAAAGCTAGCCAGCTACACACTCACTTTATATATATTTTTTTTAATAAAGATTTATTTTTTTTTTGGTTTCTGCAGATAAAAAAAGCACTTGCTGTTTGTGGGTTTTTACGTGTTTAATTAATTAGGTGGCTGTTTAAGCCAAGTGTGTGTGTGTTTTTTTGTTTTATTAATTTATTGCATTTTCCTTAAATTATTTTCACTTCAGTTATTTTTTCTGCGTACACTCTCGTCTCGTTTCTATTTTCATTAAAACAAAATACGAAATACTACCAACAGCAACAATAACAACAACACAAAAAACCGCTTTTGCTTTGAGTATCTACACCTTTTTTTCTTGTTGTTGTTGTTTCGTTTTATTATTTTATTTTTTTATACCCTTCAGCTTCGTGAGAAGGGTATATATAAGTTTGTCATTCCGTTTGTAATTTCTACATTTTTCATTTCCGACCCTATAAAGTATATATATTCTGGATCCTTATAGATAGCGGAGTCGATTAAGCCATGTCCGTCTGTCTGTCTGTCTGTCTGTCCGTCTGTCTGTCTGTCTGTCTGTTGAAATCAGTTTTCTGAAGACCCCAGATATCTTCGGGATCCAAATCTTCAATAATTCTGTCAGACATGCTTTCGAGAATTTTGCTATTTAAAATCAGCAAAATCGGTCCACAAATGGCTGAGATATGAGGAAAAAACCAAGACAACCTCGATTTTTGACCAATTTTTGACCTATATCTGGATTACTAAGACATTAATATAGACAATATGGATATCTAATGATAGATATTTCAAAGACATTTGCAACGACGTATATAAGACCATATTAAGTTGGACCTACAATGGGTCAAAATCGGGAAAAAAAATTTTTAACCCGAATTTTTTTTTTCAAAAAAAAATTTTTAAAAACCAAAAAAAAATTTTTAAAATTTTAAAAAAAAAAAATTTAAATTTAAATTTAAAAAAAAAAAATTTATAATAATTTTTTTTCCAAAAAATGAAAAAAACAACTAAAAAAAAATTAAATTTTGTTTACCTAAAAATATTTAAAATTTTGAAGTATAATTTGGTGAAGGGTATATAAGATTCGGCACAGCCGAATATAGCACTCTTACTTGTTTATTTTAGATTTTATAATTCTTGTTATTTTTTTTCATTTATTTTTCTCACCACTTTAATAAACCGTTTACTGGGTTTGTTTTTTTTCACTGTTTGTTTTTCACTTTGTTTTCAGTTCTGTTCTTTTCCGCTAAATTCAACTTAACACGACGACAGGTAAACTCGTACTAAACTGTAACGTATTTTGTTTGACTGCTTTGTGGTTGTTGTTAGTACATATTATTATCGCTTTGTTAGCTCTTCTTCGCTTTGCTGCTTCACTGTATCTCCTCTCTCTCTTAGTAAGACATTTGTTTGTTTGTTTTTTTTTTTACTCACTAAAATTTGTTAGATCATTTGTTGGTATAAGTGAGTTTACTAAAAAGAGTGAGTTAAAGTGTAATGAGAATTTTGGTTGTTGTTGGGTATTAGCCGGCTTGAATTAATGATGCAACAAGTGCTTAAAAGAAAATCAAAAAACCGATTATTTTTGTAAAAAGTAGTCGTACTTAAAAACAAGTTAAAATTGTTTAATTTATTCTGAAACAGCCTTTACTAAAGAAATCAGTTAATCAAACTATGTAGAAATACCTACCGTTATTTCTGTTAAAATCTGGTAGTATTAAAACTGCCTAAAAGTATGCAATATTTTTTATCTTGTAAAAAAAAACATATCAACCATGGATGGAAAAACGACATTTATCTTCGGTATCAAAATACAGTGAAACTTCAATATAACAAATATGAAGGTATGGAAAAATATTTTGTTATAGCTATCGGTTTGTTGTATCAGTGAAAGAAATCTTGGTATAATAAAAACAAATAAAACAAATAGTTTAGATTTTTTTAACCTTTAAATGCATGATTTTTACTTTTATTTTTCTATAAATTATCAAATATTTAAATGATTTTTATTTATTATATTTAGTTTAGCATTATGCATTAAACACATTCAAGACAGCAGGCTACCAACTTCAATCTGTCAAAAATAAAATGCACATGTTTATATGGAGACGATTATTTTAACGACAGCACAGCTACACGGCCACACGACTACTCATGCCGATGTAGCCGAATTAGGCAAATTTCTATTTTTGTAAACTACAAAACAGAAATAGTGTTGCTAATATAATAAAAAAAATGTAAATCAAATTAGTGCTTAAAAAAATATATTTTTTTTACTTAATTAAGAGAAGTTTCTGATAACCATATTGAAATAAATTAATAACAGGTACATAATTAATTATAACCATATATATATTTTTACTCAAAATAATTGTTTCAGTCTTAATTACTTTGGAATTTTGTACGGTTATTTTTTATTAAAGTGGCACCACTGAATTATTAATCAGCTGTTTACTTTGTAGCTGTCGTCTTTAAAATAATTCAGTAGCTGCCACACGACTACAACTGTAACCAGCAGAATTTGTGTTCGTGTAGTCGTGTAGCCTGTTGTCTTGAATGTGTTTAATGCATTAGTTTGATTTAGAATTTCTTTAACCTTTTCAAAACGTTGGTTTATTTCCTTTAAATAAACCGGATACTTTTGATTGCAAATAAAAGCCGTTTAGTAGTTTAAAAATTGTAACAACTCTTTATTTATTTAAAATGTACAACAACAGAATTAAATAGTCACTCAATGTTGTTTTTATATGTATATGTTTATAAATTCGCAGAAATACAGACACACTTTATAATGTACACGAATTCACTTGAAAAATACAGCACTCAGTTGATGTTTATTCGAAAAGCGTCTCTGATAAACTCACTAACGACTGCAACCTCTACCACTATTTATAACACTGCCATCTGCACTCTAGATTGCTCTTTAACAGTCTAGAGCTTTCTAATACGCCATCTGTGGTGTACTTTCTACAATGTTCTTTAACTGAATATTCGAATTCGAATACACGGTCGCAGCGTTGCCATACTTACGATCAATGGTCAACTGAAAGCTTTTATTCAATCTTAATAATTTGGGCACTGCTATTTGAAAGCATTATGCAACTTTAAATCAGCTGTTAAAATCGTTATATTTAAATTCAAGTACAATTTCGTAACAATAATAAGGTTTAAAATTTCTTTTGATTTGAACAATTTCTCTTTCGAAACTAACTTCGTATGTTTTACGGATTTAACATAGTCGAAATTCAAAGGTTGGACCAACCTTGTACAACCAAATATAGTTATTTTATACTTCACTTTTAAAACGCTAAATTCATGCGATTATGTGCAGACTTTCCCCTCGGTAGTGGATTTCAGTGAAGAGGAGCAATAACAAATAAATAATCCGATACAAATCCGTTTTACCCGTGCTGTCACTGATTTAAATTTTTCCCAGGAGTGAAAATATTTTTTAATTTCCTCCTGGTAAAAGAAAAATGTCCGGGAAATTATGAACCCTAGTAGAAGTAATTTTATCGAAATTCAGAAAATCATCAAACTGTGCTGTAAAATTAAAATGTTTTTTTTTAATAAGCCTTGGAGATAAACATTTTCTGTAATTAAAATATTTGGGCACTCGACAAAGTCACAAGTCGCAAAACATTTAACAATTGTTGATTTTTTGAACACTTTTACACGCCTTGTGGTTCTTATTCCTTGTAAAACGTTTAAAGAGTTTTTGCGCTACTCTTCCAGATCGTTGTTTAAAATTTAACTATCTCTTTCGATAAAAGTATTTGAATTTTTGATTATTCCCAAGTCTAGAGGCATAGAGAATAGACATAGAGCGATTTTCTCCTGTCAAAGACCTAACTCAGTTGTCAGATACCTAAGTGGTGAGAATGTATTAGTAGAAAAAACTATGTGAAAACAAAAACAACACACGTATGTGTGATTATTTTGAGTAATTTTATTGTTTGAGTTTTTTTCTAGTTTCCGCTCTATGAATAAAAATTCCCCGGGAGTTTTTCCCCTTTTATCATTTTTCCTATTCAAATTCAATGGGAAAAAACTCCCGGAAAAAAACTTTGGAGTGCTGAAATTTAAATTTTTAATTATTTTCATATTAGCATAGCTCTAAGGTGCAAATTTTATAATAAAATACTACCTATAGAAAATATTTGTATGTACAATATAAAAGCCTATCATACACAACATTTAATGTTATCTGTTATTCAGAACATTTTCTACAGAAAATACTGTTATACAAAAGATTTTCTATAGAAAACACTGGTATACACAAAATTTTCTATGGAAAACATTGTTGCAAAATGTGTTCTTAAAAACTAGTAAAATTGTGAAATTTATGTCTTTAGTCTACATCTGAAACCGATTTTTCTAATGAAATCTGTTGCTGAAATTATATAACAATTATAAAATATACCGTTATTTCTGTTTAAATCGATTAGTATTAAAACTGCCTAAAAGTATGCAACATTTTTGTCTTGTGTTAACATATACAACAGGGGTGGAAAATTTAATTTGTATTCAATATCAAATTGTATTCAAATGGTATTTTTATCCATTTATAAAATTGGCAAAACAATGGAAGCTTTCTAGTTTATCAGGCCTGTCACAGAATTCCATTCCGATCGAAAGTGGAATTAATTCCGTATTTTGCTTCTTCAGAAAAAGTAAAACGAAAATTTCTTTCGGAATGAAACCACTTTCAGTTTTCAAAGTGGAATTGATATTTCTTTGTATTTATTTGTTTTTCTACAAATTTTAATCAATTGCTGTACCAAAAACTTCACTTTTGTTCTAATATTACAAACGTTGTCAAATTAAAATCAGAAATATGGAATTATTAAATATTTTTTGAATTAATAAGTTACACGGAATCTGAAGAACCTAAAATGAAATCGATCGGAATAAAAACTACGGAATTGAAACCATTCCAGCATAAAAAACGATTTTTTTATGCTGGATTCAAACAAAAAAAAACCGTGATAAATATTCAATTACCACACAAGAAACTTCTTGGGGAATTTTATTGGTTTTTTGTCCGGTATTATTCTTGAACATTACAGCCACATTAAAATCTTGACCCGGAAGTTGTGAAAAGTCTGTCAGGACACAAGTTTCATCTTCCATCACATAACTGATGTATTTTTTTATAGGTTCTTTAACGCATTGCGATCTGGAACTTTCTGAACTTTATACGACATCAACCTATCATTAGCTTTGTCTCTGCTCACAAAACCTCATAAAAGCCTTAAAAACGAATTGGTGAAAATTGATCCAACTATAAGCAGAAATTTAGTAGAATCAATGCCAGGAAGATTGGAAGCTGTTGTTAAACGCAATGGATTTCCTACTAAGTACAAAACTATACAAACAACTGATAAGGGGCAGTGAATTCCAAGTGTCCGACTACTATTTTGATGCCACCTTAACAGCCATAATTTAATTTTCTTTATTATTTTGTATTTATATGAATTAAAGCAATTGTTTTCTTTAATTTTTAAAACAACATGTAAACATGATTATTATGAATTAATATTTTAAACAATTCTGCGATTTGCGAAATATAGAAGTTTATTTACAATGATTGCTTGCCCGACTTCTTTATTGAGCCACTGTATATTCTGGATCGGTATAGATAGCGGAGTAGATATAATCCGCCTCTATGTTGAAATCAACTTTCCGATGGCACCAATAACTTACATTTCATACCAATTTTTTTCACCAAACATATCTTTTTGTTTCACTTCACTCTTCACCAATATTTTTCTTAAAGTAAACTTTGATATGACCATCACATAAGATTTGGCGTAGCCGAATATAGCACTCTTTCATGTTTTGTATTACTTTGCTGTTGAAGTCAAATCGCCAAAACGAGACATTAGGCGAACCGAAAACGCATTGTTCAAAAAGTTCCCACAATCCTTTTGTAATCACCCTTATACCTCACAATTTTGTCATTTCAAAACAAAATACTGTCTTTGAAACAAATAAAGCCCAACGACAACTTCGAAGTAAATGGAGCACCCTTCAATGACTTGGACATGTGTTTTCTCTGCTTTTTGGAATTACAAATGGTCAGATTCTTGACAATTCTTACCAAAGAAAAGTTGACAGAATCTGTCCGAAAATAAAAGTTTTCAAAAACTCAGTTTTCTTGTCTTAAGGTTATGGGGCAGAAATGTATAGAAATTTATATTGTTGTTATTCCAAGCATTCGAAATTTATTGGAATTACGAGCGATTTTCAAAAACGATTTTGTACATTAAAACAGGTTGATTTACTCACGAAAATAAAACGAGTACATCATGTAGATTTGATTTACAAATCACCCAAAACATATATTTTCAAAACGAAAACATTCGGTTTACTTTCGAGTAAACAAACCTGTTTTCACATGTGAACATATGAGCGACACTTGATAAATTCACTGGTTAATTGTTAAGATAATGATGGATATTTTAGAGATGGATTTTCCCCAACTGTAAATATTGAAATTGAGGTATTACTACCTCCTGGTTTAGAATACCAGGAGGTAATTTTACCATTATTTTCTTTGTTTTTAATTTATTGTAATTTACATAAATTTAATTTTATTTTAAAATATTTAAATTTTTGCACAAGTTTATTGAAATATTTTGTTTTTTTTAATTAAGTACTTAAAGTTTTTGTATGTATGTCTGTATTTTTAGCATCATTTTTATTTATTAATTATTTGTATATACTATGTCCAAATTAACAAGAGTATTTTAAATTAAAAAAAAAATAACTCTTCACAACTGGTTATTTACAAAAGAAAACCAGTATTTTTATCATCTTATAAAGAGCATATCTATGTGGTGACGATATGCGAAGGACTAACTATAACGACTAAGATTTTACAATAAACATTTGTGGTAAAATTATACTTCTCAACAGTATTTTAATAAATTTCTTTCACAATGTTTTTTTTTTCTTTACTACAAATTTTAATCAAAAAAAACTTTAAAAGCCTACAGTTTAGTGTAGGCCCTTATTGGTGGTTAAAAAGAAATCATATTAAAATTAAAGAAAGCCAAAAAAAAAAAGATAATAAAAATGAAAAAAAAAAATTAAAACTGATTTGTTACAGTTATTTAAAAATTGGGATTTTAAGAAAATAAAAGTAAACAATATATGGATTGTTGGTAGTGTTGGAGGTGGTGGTGGTGTTGGTGTTTAAGCTGAGATTTATTATTATTTCAGCAGAACTTCCAGCGATTACCGCACTCGTTACACATGACAAAAGTGGTCATAGGTTCATCAGCTGATCGGGTCTGCAGTTGGTTATAGGTACAATTACGTTTCTTACACTTGCCACATTTAAGCAGATCCGTCTTGGTGCCTTGCACCGTGGCCAATTGGGCATCATTAATGGCTTCCTTAACAAATTTCTCTCTCAGCTTTCTCATTTCATCACTGGCCATCTCTTCGGGTGTCATTTTAGCCAATTGTTGGGCTGTTACAGCACCGCACATGTAATTGCCGCGCAAGGTGTGATTTTTAGAATCTTTCAAATTGGCCACTCTAGAGCGTATGCGATTTTTGTATTTCATATCGGTGTTTCTGAACTCGGCATAAATGGCTTCCTCCAATTCAATAGCCATTTCTTCCGGTTCCGGCCAGCCTTCCATGGCTTCGCCTACTTTAAGGGCGTTGCACAGCATTTCACGGCATTTTAAACGCACCGCATCGGTCATACCCGACGAAGCGGGAAATGAGGTTTGTGTGGGTCTACGTTCATCTTTGGTTGACGATGATGATGAAGATTTTTTCTCATCTTTCTTATCTTTGTCTTTAGAGGAGGAGTTTGATGAGGATTTCTCCTTATCTTTGCTGGATGACGAACTAGACTTGCTAGCCGATGAGGATTTGCTGTCACTACCCGATTTGCTAGAATCTTTGCTGGCCGTGGCACCCGGAGCAGCTAAGAAACGTTTCCAGTTTTTGATTAGAGTTTTAGCCAAGGCAATAACCTCTTCGTCTTTGCTGCTTTTACGCAATTCATTTACCGTCATACCTATACGGGTTTTGGTCAAAATTTCCAAATTAATATTGAGCGACTGTAAGGCCTTTAACAAATCCAAAGCCTGTTCCTGGCCCTAGAAAAAACAAAAAAAAAATACTTTTTAAAATTGCAAACAATATCACTATTCTTTAGTTTAGTTTTAAACCCATTTACAGTTTGAAAGTCATTGTTGCTTAACCACCAAATAACAAAGTAAGAAACACCGGCTGGCTGTACCACCAACTTGCTTTAGCAATGAAACAAATAAAAGGCGCGCATGAGACTCACACATTTCAACTGTTAATTGCACCTTTGAGCCAACAGCATTTATGTGTGGTTCATATGCAGCCCCCTTAAAGCCTTATGGTTATGGATCTTATATTGTTCATGGACATTATTATTAATGAATAAAACTTACCGTGCCATCATTTGTTGTGATTTTGCTCATTTTCTTTTGTATTTTAAAAACTTCCTCTTCGACACTCATTTTCACGTTTATTTTTAGCTAAAATATATTACAAATTTATTAACAATTTCTTTATACACAAGTAGTAATTATATAGCACTATATTAAATTAACTTACTTTTTAATGTTTTTGTTAAATAAGTTGTTAAAATTAAGGTGTTTAATTAAGAAAAAATTGGTGTGCTCTCGTTGCAGAAAAATTACAGCCTTTTTTTCCTACTATTTCTTCACACTGAAATTCGCTTTTTTTTCTGTATTGACAACTAGGAATTGAGGGTGCTGCCAGATGGCGTGGTGTTGTTAACAACAACAGGGTTGTATGGAAAAGGTAGTAGAAAATGCTGTTTGTAAAGAGCTACCAGACGTTAAAAAGAGGAATTATTTGTAT
Organism: Calliphora vicina; assembly: GCF_958450345.1. Lineage (NCBI taxonomy): Eukaryota > Metazoa > Arthropoda > Insecta > Diptera > Calliphoridae > Calliphora > Calliphora vicina. The sequence goes on from NC_088781.1 coordinate 129,903,444, forward strand.
TTAAATATAAATTATATATAAACAAAACGACAATCATCACAACATCAAAAATGGAAAAGTATTTAAAATTTTGAGTCAATTATATTGCTTTTTAGTAAATTCAGACCAAAGGAAAACAAGCGAAGATTTTTGAAATGAATCTATCAGCTTCAAAATTTGGACAAGTAAGTAAGTAAGTAAACACTTTATTGAGACTTTTTTTTTTAATATGAGATACAAACGACCGTATAACAAAATATAATCTTAGAACTATTATTGTCTTATTCTAATACACTATGTGTGAGGCAAAAGCAACTTGCTTAAAAAAATGAATAAGTAAAAGCGAACAGCTCAATATATGAAAAAAAATGCTTGCTCCCGGCATTAGGTGTGACGAACAGAGCGATAGTCTGTAAACAAAATAAATAAACATAAAACTAAATAACACTTAAACTAAACAGCTGTTAATAACAATAACAAACAGAGAACATTTATATCACAGAATGTTAACGAATTGTAAATATTACAAAGTGTAAAAAGTTCATAAATTGGAATAATTAAAATTAATTATAATAATATAAAATAGACAATCATTAGTATTCGAAAATACAAATTGTATAATAAAATAAATGTATAAATAAAATATCACAGTTTCTTTCTCATTTCCTTCCTTTCAGCCCCTATGGGAGCCTGGGAGTGTTTCCCTGTAGAAATCCGGTAGTATAAGCTGAACGGGATCGTCGTTGTCAATTAATTGGTTCAAAATACCTATTGGAGACAGGTAAGTACATCTTGACCACTCTATTTCCTTCTCAAACTCATACATATCATTCATCAGTGTATTTTCATGGAGAGCTAAATTATCAGCAAATTTCCTCTGGAGCCGTAAGGCGTATTTGCAGAGTGGTACCACAGCAGATTGTCCATAAATGTATGTATTAGAAAATCGTTTTGTATAGCTTTGAAAATTCCTGCCAATACATTTCCTTAGTATTCTTCGCTCAAAAATTTCCAATTCCCTGGCCACCGTTGGAGAGATAGAGAACCATATGGGGAATGCATATATGAGTGTCGGCCTGATAGCTACTTTATAAAGAAGAAGTTTTGTCGCCTGTGGAAGATATTTGCTGTTCATTAAACCGGAAAACATACCCGATATTCTCTTGGCCCTCGTTAAGAACAATCTGGCATGATTATTAAATTTCATTAACTTGTTAAAATTAACGCCCAGGTACTTAATGGTGTCCTTAAATGGAATATCCATACCGTCAAAAGAGAGCTGCAAAAGTTTGCTCTCTGGAACCACAAATCTGGCACATTTACCAGAAGCATTTCTCAGGCAGATGGCTTCAGATTTGGCTGCATTAATCCTGATTCCCCAAGATTTGTAAAAGGAATTTACAACACCAAGATGGAACGCCGCGTTAGTAAGCGCTTGTATTGGAGATTCATTATGTGAGTAGATTAAACAATCGTCTGCATACAATATAGCCTTTGAGTTCTCAGTTGAATGCGGAAAATCGTGGAGAAATAAATTGAATAGAAAGGGTGCCAAAACACTACCCTGGGGGACACCACTCTTTACGCTATCGAAACTGGAGGATGAACCGTTTATCTGAACACAAAATTTACGGTCGGAGAAATAACTTTGAAATAGCTTTATAAGATAAGGATCAACTCCTAGCTCCACCAGTTTATACAATATTCCCTTATGCCAAGCGGAATCGAATGCTTTTTCAATGTCTAACGATAAAGCTACCGTACATATTTTATCTCTCAGTTTTTTTGTGATGTCACCGTGGAATTTCAGAAGAGCATGTTGAGTCGAGTGAAATTGTTTGAAGCCAAAAATTTGGACAAATTTCTGGAAACATGTTTTTAACCAGACTTTTAATAATCATGTAAGAAAGCTCTATTCGGCTGTACAGAATACTATATACCATTCACCAAAGTATACTTTAAGATAAAGACTGGAAATAGTTGTTGCTGAATAATTGTTATTATGGGCGAGAAAAATGTTATAGTAAAAATATCGTAAAAAAACTCGGGTTAAATATATTTTATCCAATTTTGATCCATTGTATGTTCAAATTCCCATAACACCATATACGCCGTTGGAGAGGTCTTTGAAATATGTATCATTAGACATCCATATTGTCTATACTGACCTAATAATCTAGATGTAGATCAAAACTAGGTAAAAAATAGATGCGTTTTGCTTATATCTCCATTGTTGGCCCGATTTCCCCGAATTTAAATAGCAACCAGACCAGGACTATATAGAATATATGTATATGACAATCATGGAAGTTATTTGGGTGCTTATTGGGGCCGCTTCCTTTTGACCCATTGTCCATTACCATGGCTCTATCTATATACACCGTTGGGAGGGTCTTTGAAATGTCTATCCAGTTAAATGATTAGAATTGAAGAAAAACTTAATCATTAAATAAATTTTATTTTATAATAGATTTTAATTTAAAAAACATGAATGATTCAATCAAGTATTAATTTTATAAAGATTTAATTCTAAAATGAATGCATCCAGTATTTATTTTCATATTTTCCCTGTAAAACACAATTTCCAATGTCCGGCAATACTATTTTCCACTAAAATACAACCCTGTAATATACTACAGCAGCCAAGGCGAATTTAAACAAGATTGTGGCAATGACCATTTAAAGCAAATTCACTAATTTTTTATATATGAAGTTTGACATTACAAACAATACTCACATTGTTGAAACTGTCAAACTTCATTGATTAAAATATAAAAGAACTTGCTTGAACTCGCCACTTCCACCACCTTGAATAAATTCGCCTGGACAGCTGTTTTTGCTTTCACGTTCTTGTATTTTTTTATTTTCCTGGAAAAAAATTAAATATTTCTAAAAATTACCAATTTATAACAGAAAACTATAAAATTTATTATGAATAATCTCTATAAATTAATACAACCCACATGGCGACAAGTAATACAGCCACAACAAAGCCTGATAAAACGTTTTTATGGTAAGATTACACTAACCCGGTAAAGGCTAAACAAATTCTTCAGGTGTTATTTAACGTTTATTTTGTTAACATTTTAGCCTCAGTTCCTAAACGTTTCTATAAGAAAACCTCAGTGCTGTATAATGATGGCAGCTATGAAGTGACTTTGGATCATCGTAAATTGAAAACACCCAAGGGTGCTCCATTCAGTTTGAAAAGTGAACCCTTAGCTATAGCGGTGGCCACAGAATTCGATAATCAAAAAGAGCACATAGAAAGTTCGAAAATGCACTTGTCCGCCCTGTGCTTTACGGCCATTGATAATCCCAATAATCATTCAAAAATCGATATGGTTAACTATTTGTTGAATTTTATACCCACAGACACCATACTGTTTCAGTATGATGACGAAAAGGATTTGCATGATTTGCAGCGCAACGAATGGGATCCTTTGATCGAATGGTTTAATGAACGTTATGGTACAAATTTACAGAAAACCATGACTATAACACCACCACAAATATCCGCGGAGGATAAAATGAAAATCTCCAAATATTTAATGTCACATTCGGATGACGTTTTGTATGGTGGGTTGGATTTTTTAGCATTAAATTGTAAAATGTTTTAAAATAGTTTTTTATTTTGGTGTTTATAGGTTTCGTTTATGCTATTGATACTTTGAAATCCATTATCTTGGCTTTTGCTGCCATTGACCAACGTATATCGGTGGAGAAGGCTGTTACGCTGGCCCGCTTGGAAGAGGAATACCAGCTGAAATTTTGGGGACGTGTTGAATGGGCTCACGATATAGCCCAACAAGAGTTACAAGCCCGTTTGGCAGCTTCTGTTTTATTTGTGCATCTAAATCGTTCGGATTATTTTGTCAAGGAGAAAACTTTAGTATAAATTTTTGTTTTAATTTCCTGAGATGGAAACACACTGACTGTAATTGTGTTTAGTTTTATAAATAGTGTTTTAAAAGTTGTTACTACTGATGTACGAGTTGAAGGTAAGCAGAGTTTGAAGATCTTTTTTAAAAAAAGATATTCAATGTTAAAGAATTGTGGTTAAATAAAATAAAGAAAACTTCGAAGGAATTTATTTCGAAATTTCTCTTAAAAAAAATAAATATTTTTTGTTTTATATTCAAAATTTTCTAACCTCAAATAAATCTAAAAATTTAAACCTCAATTTAAATAATTACTGAGAATAGATTTGTACTTAAATTCTTATTAGAGAGATTTATAGGTTTTAGACTCTAAAATTTAGAGTGCATAAGCAGATGAACTGAAACACACTTGTTTCTCCTTAAAATTATTTTTCTTTAAATTTTCCAGAGAATTTTTTCAAAAACCTTTACATCTCTCTAATATAGAACCTTTTGTAGTATTAGGAATTATTTGTTTTTTCGAAATCTAAGATTTTAATTTTCTTTAGCAAATACGCACCAAATCAATATCATCCTGAAGAACTCATTATTTATAAATCATAATGGACATTATCTACTAAATGCAGAATTAATTTCTCAAGAAAACTAGGAATAACATTACAAAAAATAATAACAAACCTACAACTTGACAACTAACATCAAAAATACGAATCTTATTCAAAATTACAAGAAAATCAAAACTGCAAGTATTGAAATTAAAGGTAAATATTAAAAAATTTAAATTTTCAAACTATTTTTTGGTGAAAAAATATATTGCGGGTAAAATTTGATTATCAAAAATTTGAAAAAAAATTTAAGTCCGAAAAAGTTCCTATTGAAATCTTAAACTTATGTTAAATTTGGGGTGAAACTTTCGCTTGCAAAACTTTCCTACTAGCTGAATTTTTTTAGTTCCTTTTTCACTGAGTACCTCACATAGTCCTAATTGACCAATAAAATTTTACCTAACACTAAAACTGTCTATAAGCGCGTAAATATTGGCCCAAATGGAAAAAGCACGACTTACATTTTCAGCCAAAAACCTTTTTTTTTGTATGAAATTAAAAGTGACTATAACTCGGAAAATATTGGTCCAAATGGAAAAAGGTCGATCATCTGTGATCACTTATATTTTCAACCAAAATAACTTTTTTATATGGAAATTAAGAAAAACATAAAAGTGGCTATAAGTCGATAAATATTGGTCCAAATGGGAAAAGAACGATCATCTGTGATCACTTTTATTTTTAACCAAAAATCTATTTTTTCTATGAAAATTAAGAAAAACATAAAAGTGGCTATAAATCGGTTAATATTTGTCCAAATGGAAAAATGACGATCATCTGTGATCACTTACATTTTTAACCAAAAACCGATTTTTTCTTTGAAAATTACATTTTTAACCAAGAATCGATTTTTTATATGCAAATTAAGAAAATCATAAAAGTGGCTATAAATCGGTTAATATTGGTCCAAATGGAAAAAGGACGATCATCTGATCATTTTATATGAAAATTAAGAAAAACATAAAAGTGGCTATAAATCCGTAAATATTGGTCCAAATGGAAAAAGGACGATCATCTGTGATCACTTACATTTTTTACCAAAAATCGATTTTTTCAATAAAAATTAAGAAAATCATAAAAGTGGCTATAAATCGGTTAATATTGGTCCAAATGGAAAAAGGACGATCATCTGTGATCACTTACATTTTTAACCAAAAATCGATTTTTTCAATAAAAATTAAGAAAATCATAAAAGTGGCTATAAATCGGTTAATATTGGTCCAAATGGAAAAAGGACGATCATCTGTGATCACTTACATTTTTACAAAAAATCGATATGAAATTAAAAAAAAATAATTTTTAACCAAAAATCGATTTTTTGTATGAAAATTAAGAAAAACATAAAAGTGGCTATAAATCGGTTAATATTGGTCCAAATGGAAAAAGGACGATCATCTGTGATCACTTACATTTTTAACCAAAAATCTATTTTTTATATAAAAATTAAGAAAAACATAAAAGTGGCTATAATTCCGTAAATATTGGTCCAAATGGAAAAAGGACGATCATCTGTGATCACTTACATTTTTAACCAAAAATCTATTTTTTATATAAAAATTAAGAAAAACATAAAAGTGGCTATAATTCCGTAAATATTGGTCCAAATGGAAAAAGGACGATCATCTGTGATCACTTACATTTTTACCAAAAATCGATATGAAAATTAAAAAAAAATAATTTTTAACCAAAAATCGATTTTTTGTATGAAAATTAAGAAAAACATAAAAGTGGCTGTAAATTGGTTAATATTGGTCCAAATGGAAAAATGAGGATCATCTGTGATCACTTACATTTTTAACCAAAAATCACTTTTTTATATGAAAATTAAGAAAAACATAAAAGTGGCTATAATTCCGTAAATATTGGTCCAAATGGAAAAAGGACGATCATCTGTGATCACTTACATTTTTAACCAAAAATCGATTTTTATATGAAAATTAAGAAAATCATAAAAGTGGCTATAAATCGGTTAATATTGGTCCAAATGGAAAAATGACGATCATCTGTGATCACTTACATTTTTAACCAAAAATCGATTTTTTATATGAAAATTAAGAAAAAAATAAAAGTGACTATAATTCCGTAAATATTGGTCCAAATGGAAAAAGAACGATCATCTGTGATCACTTACATTTTTACCAAAAATCGATATGAAAATTAAAAAAAATTCATTTTTAACCAAAAATCGATTTTTTGTATGAAAATTAAGAAAAACATAAAAGTGGCTGTAAATCGGTTAATATTGGTCCAAATGGAAAAAGGACGATCATCTGTGATCACTTCATTTTTAACCAAAAATCGATTTTTTATATGAAAATTATGAAAAACATAAAAGTGGCTATAAGTCGGTAAATATTGGTCCAAATGGAAAAAGGACGGTCGTCACTTATATTTTTAACCAAAAATCGATTTTTTATATGGAAATTAAAAAAAAACATAAAAGTAGCTATAAATCGGTTAATATTGGTCCAAATGGAAAAAGGACGATCATCTGTGATCACTTATATTTTCAACCAAAAATCGATTTTATATGAAAATTAGGAAAAACATTAAAGTGGCTATAAGTCGGTAAATATTTTTCCAAATGGAAAAAGGACGATCATCTGTGATCACTTACATTTTTTACCAAAAATCGATTTTTTGTATGAAATTTAAGAAAAACATAAAAGTGGCTATAAGTCGGTAAATATTGGTCCAAATGGAAAACGGACGATCATCTGTGATCAGTTATATTTTCAACCAAAAATCGATTTTTTGTATGAAAATTAAGAAAAACATAAAAGTGGCTATAAGTCGGTAAATATTGGTCCAAATGGAAAAAGGACGATCATCTGTGATTACTTACATTTTTTACCAAAAATCGATTTTTTGTATGAAAATTAAGAAAAACATAAAAGTGGCTATAAGTCGGTAAATATTTTTCCAAATGGAAAAAGGACGATCATCTGTGATCACTTACATTTTTTACCAAAAATCGATTTTTTGTATGAAATTTAAGAAAAACATAAAAGTGGCTATAAGTCGGTAAATATTGGTCCAAATGGAAAACGGACGATCATCTGTGATCAGTTATATTTTCAACCAAAAATCGATTTTTTCTATGAAAATTTTGAAAAACATAAATGTGGCTATAAATCGGTTAATATTGGTCCAAATGGAAAAAGGACGATCATCTGTGATCATTTATACTTTTAACCAAAAATCGATTTTTTCTGTGAAAATTAAGAAAAACATAAAAGTGGCTATAAATTGGTTAATATTGTTCCAAATGGAAAAAGGACGATCATCTGTGATCACTTATAGTTTTAACCAAAAATCGATTTTTTCTATGAAAATTCAGAAAAACATAAAAGTGGCTATAAGTCGGTAAATATTGGTCCAAATGGAAAAAGTACGATCATCTGTGATCACTTACATTTTTAACCAAAAATCGATTTTTTATATGAAAATTAAGAAAAACATAAAAGTGGCTATAATTCCGTAAATATTGGTCCAAATGGAAAAAGGACGATCATCTATGATCACTTATATTTTTAACCAAAAATCGAATTTTCCTAAGAAAAACATTAAAGTGGCTATAAGTCGGTAAATATTGGTCCAAATGGAAAAAGAACGATCATCTGTTATCACTTACATATATTTTCAACCATAAAACTTACATTGCAAATTAATGAATTCAAATATTTACTGCTTATACATTGGTATTTTTTTGAATTAGGATGGCTTATCGAGTTACTACAGTAAGCTCTTAAATTACTTTACACTGCCCTCAAGGCTGGAATTACAATTGCTTATAGGGGACTGACTACGACAGTATTTAGCAACAAAAAAAAAAATTAAACATGACATTAAATGAGTAAAAAACGATTACTCGTTAAATTTTTCATTTTATTCGATTAATAAAAATTTTTATTAAATAATAGCAAAAAAATTGTTATTAATTAAAATAAGAACAACAGTGGTTTTATTTATTTATTATTTTTTTGTTTTTCTTGTTTTTGGTTTTGTTTGTTTTTTGATTAATTAAAAATAATGCGGTTAAGCACAGTGTTACAGCTAGGGATGGAAATTTTGGGGGAAGAGAATATAAAAGTTAAAGGATCCCAGGAATTAGAATTCTTTTAAAATGAAACAAATGGGAGGAGTATTCTCAATATATTTTTTTAGGTTTTTAAAATGAATACAGAAATTATTCTTAACTTTATACTTCGAACGAATTCAGGGATTCGGAATTTTAAAATAAATCACCTGATAGTGATTCGGGAATATTTTAAAAAGTATTTAACAATTACTTTTAACTCCTGGTAACTCAATTTAGGGGATTTAAAATTCCCAAAATCCCGTGGAATTATACAAACTTTTTAAAAATTTATGAAATAAAAATATAATTTTTATATTATTGGGCGTATGACCTAAAAATGTGGGATTTACAATAGATGGCGTATCTTTTGAACTTTAATAACTTATACATGTCATTTTGTAGGGTACATATCTGTCATTTATTCTAACAACAAATTTTTTTTTGCTTCGAAAATTTCGAATTTTGTATCAACAAAGTTGAGACCTTGCTCTATCTGGGATACGTTTCACTTTGGAACATAATATCCGATATTGGCTGGATTCGCTCTTGGCCTCTTGTGGCTCGGAATCCATGTGATGTCAGAAAGATGGGAACGGTCAATACTTTGAATAAATTTATATTGTACAAATGTTTCAAAAAAAGCTAAAAATTTGAAGAAAAAAAATTCCGCATTTTTAAGTCATTTTCAATTTAAAATTTTCAGAAGTCTGTTTTATGGTTTCTTCCCCCAAAACTATCCCTGGTTTTAACACTTTAAGTGTTTTGTTTTGTTGGTTTTAATTTTTTAAAATGAGTATTTGTTTTGGTTTTCTTTTGAATGATTTAATTATTACACAGCTTGTTTAAAAACTTAAAGAATTTTTCATTTTAAATTTTATTTTGTTTGACCTACTTAATAATAAATTTTGAAAATAAATTATAATTACAATTTGTTGTTTTTCTTTTGTTTTGAATTAATTAAATAAAATATTTGTCTAAGCCTTTTTGGTTTTATTTTTTTTCAATTTCTTTTACAGATTTAAATTTAAATTTGCTTATAATTTTAAAGGGCTTGATTTTGAATTTGGTTTGTTTGTTTTGTTTTGGTTTCAAGTACAATTTTATTATCAATAATTTTTGCTTAAATTTTAGCTCTTAATGGCAAATCGTATTTATACTATAAGGGTGTTTTATTTTGATGTTTTATGGTTTTGTTTTGGATTTCTAGGCTGGGCCTTTATTCAATTTATTCCCTTCTCTTTCATTTTTTATTCCCCATATTCATAGATTTTTTTGTTAATTTTTTAGTTGATTTTACATAGTTTTAATGTTTAACAAAGTAATGTTTACTTATGCTGATATGCTACAATTAAAAAGCTTAAAAAACTAAAGCTTCTTAGAAGCTGAACTTAATAAAAAGCCTCTTCTCTTTTTTTTTTGGTTTGTTTTTTTATTCACTTTTATTTATTATTAATATTTTTGTTTATACATAATTTGCAGTGAGGTGAGTTTTGAAATTAAAATTTTGAATTTAGCCCCGTTAAGTAAATATCGTAACTTAAAGCTGCACTCAAGGCGAATTTGTAGAACTACAACAAATACCACATGTATATGAGCCTTGGCTGCACTGTATCATTAAACTTTGGCATTACTGCCAAATTAATGCTGCCAAGTTTCTTTTATTGTTACTTTATTTACTTAGCTTTTCTATTCGATAAAACTGAATCAAAGTAAAAGAACTTAAATAATTAATTCTCAATTGCTAGATTGCTTTTGTTTTTCGTAATTAAGTTTAAGGAGCGAGCAGGTTTTTGCTTTATTTTGAATCTTTTTTGTTTTAGTATTTTGAACGAGTAATCGGTTTTTTTTTGTTTTGTTGTTATTAAACTTATGCGAGTAATTTTTATTTTTAAATATTTAAACAATGCAAATATATTTACATAAATTGCCTCAAAAAATTTGTTATTGTGTTTTTGAAATTTATAAACATTTTGTTTTATAATTATTGTTGTTATTATTATTATAATCATTTGGTTTTTGTTTAATAAATTTGTTTTAAATTATTAACAATTTTTAGCTAAAGTAACTGGTAGTTTGCTATTATTCTTTAATCAATCAATTTTGAGGTTATCAAGTTACTTTAGTTAAAAAATAACCTTTTTTTTTCATTATTATTTCTTTATATTATATATAAAACTAATCTTAAAATTTAATTAAATTTAGCTGTTTGTTTATTATTAGTCTAGGCCAAAACAAAAAACCTTTTTTCTTTCCTTTTTATGTATTTTCTTGTTATTAATGTTTGTAAGCAAAAAAGTAATCGGTTTTGTATTTATGAGGTAAAAAATAATCGCTTTAACTTTGAAGCCTTCGTTTTTTTTTTTTGGTTTTGAAAAAATAAGCTGGTTTTTATATAATTTTTATTATTATTATTCTAACTTTGCTTTGTTTTCAATTAAACCTTTTCTTGTGTCTAAATATCAGAGTGGTTACTTTTTTGCTGTAAGGGTTGTAGTTTGGAAACACGTTTTTTGCCTTTGTAAATTGTAATTTTGATCTTGTTTTGAGTATAGAGATAGATTATCTTTAGTTAGCCTTTTATTACTTTATTTTTTTATTTTTTATTTTGTTTAAGTAACCGGTTATATTTAATTACTTTAATATATCCTATAATATAATTATTATCATCACTACTTTATCTTTATTATTTTTTTTATTTATTAAATTTATTTAATTTTATTATTTAACAATACACACCACTTTATTGCTCAGCTGTATTTTGTTTTTGAAATTTTGCTATGATTGTTATTGAAGGGCTTATTAAGTACCTGGTATTTGGATTTGGAAAGGATTTGATAACTTTAGATCTTATAAAATCATTTCAGAATGTTTTGTCATACGACTAGATTTTTATTTATTTTAGAGACATAAATCATGAGCAAAAATATAAAGTCATGCGGTAGTTGTTGTCAGAAAATTTTGAAAATTCAACCCTTGGTGTATTTAACAAAGTGACAGCAGTGGTGAATTGAAATAAATATAAGCGAATTCACTTCTTTTTTAAACAAGGTGTCGCAAAATGTATCATCCAATTTTGTTTTTGAATAACTTTTTTTCCGCAAGATTTCTGGTGATAACTGTTCGCATTTCTGTGGAATATTATCCTTAAGCCTAGGTCTCCACGTAGCAATTTTTATTGCTAAACACAAGCAATAAAGTCGGCAGAAATACAAAATTTTCAATGCGAAAAGTTCTATGAAAAAATGATGTGTATTTTGCTTATATTTTGTGTTGAATGATTTTTTTCACTAATTTCTTTGTTTTTTTACTTTCGGTACTTAAAGAAATTAAATATGTATGAATTAATCACAAATAATTGCTCAGGCAATCAGTAAAGCAATCATTGAGTAATGGATTGCTACTTATGGCAATTTGCGGTCTACACTCGCAAATTTCATTGACGCAATCAAACTTGACAATTGTAGCAATAAATATTGCTACGTGGAGACCTGAGATAAGGGCTGCGATTGCCTAAGACTTGTTGGCATAAACCCGTGACCTCAAGTAGTCCCAAAAAAGAAGTCTGGGGTGGTTAAATATGGTGAACTTGCTGGCCATGCCAAATCGTCAAAACCGGAGATTACGCGATCAGGAAATGATTCCTTCACAATATACTTTATGGCTCCTGCTGTAATGGCTTTTCGTGCATCACAAGCGGATTATGAGCCCCGCTCATTCAATTCTGACAGTAAGAAGTCATTTGTCATGGCCCTGTAGCGTTCGCCAGTAACAGTTACCGTATTGCCGATGGCGTCTTCCAAAAAATATTGTCTAATAACTTCTCCTACATGAACACCGCAGCACACAGAAGCCTTGAATGGATGTAACGGCTTTTCGTGCATCACAAGCGGATTATGAGACCCTCTCATTCAATTCTGACAGTAAGAAGCCATTTGTCATGGCCCTGTAGCGTTCGCCAGTAACAGTAACCGTATTGCCGATGGCGTCTTCCAAAAAATACGGTCTAACAACTCCTCATGCGTGAACACCGCACCACACAGAAGCCTTGAATGGATGTAAGGGCTTTTCGTGCATCACAAGCGGATTATGAGCCCCGCTCATTCAATTCTGACAGTAAGAAGTCATTTGTCATGGCCCTGTAGCGTTCACCAGTAACAGTAACCGTGTTGCCGATGGCGTCTTCCAAAAAATACTGTCTAATAACTCCTCCTGCGTGAAAACCGCACCACATAGAAGCCTTGAATGGATGTAACGGCTTTTCGTGCATCACATGTGGATTATGAGCCCCGCTCATTCAATTCCGACAGTAATAAGTCATTTGTCATGGTCCTGTAGCGTTCGCCAGTAACAGTAACCGTGTTGCCGATGGCGTCTTCCAAAAAATACTGTCCAATCATTTTCTCCCGAGTGATCACCGCACCACACAGTAGCCTTGAATAGATGTAACGGCTTTTCGTGCATCACAAGCGGATTATAAGACCCGCTCATTCAATTCTGACAGCAAGAAGTCATTTGTCATGGCCCTGTAGCGTTCGCCAGTAACAGTAACCGTGTTGCTGATGTAGTGCCATTTATGACACGAATTGGAATTGGTTCCAGAACCATTTATAACTCAACACATAAACTGGAGGAGTACCATTATTACTCCTAATTTTAATCTAAAAGTTAAGCGTTCCAGCTCCTTCCGCGTGAACACCGCACCACACAGTAGCCCAGAAACGAATTATTTAGCTAATTGACGTAACCGCTTTAATGAAAATGTGCCTCGTCGCTCATGATGATTTTCGACTGAAAATCGTCCACTTTGTTCTTGAGATTGAGGTGGTATTCACACGTGACTGACACGCTCCATTGTTTGCAAAAGTTATAACATCTTCCGACAGGGTGATTAATTTTGCGCGACCTTGTATATGGAGTTTGACATGAATGCGTTCGGACGAATATTCTTTATATGTGTAGTTTGACATTATCGCGTGATATTTCTATAATCAGCTGTGATTCCGTTGACATCTCATTAAATACACCTTGATGCAACCCAAGGCGAATATAACAAATTAACATCCAAGGCGAATTCAAGTAAACTCAGGCGAACAATAATATTATTTTAATAATTAATACGCCTTGAAATGGAGTGATGCAGAGCTTGGTTTAACGATTCCTGTTCTACTTCGTTTGCACCCTGGTGGAGGCCATAAAAAACATAACATTAATACTGATGTAGTGCCATTTATGACACGAATTGGAATTGGTTGCAGAACCATTTATAACTCAACACATAAACTGGAGGAGTACCATTATTACTCATAATTTTAATCTAAAGGTTAAGCGTTCCAGCTTCATATCTGAAGATATAGGTCGACTATGGCGCCGATGGTCCTTTAAATTTACCCTCTTTTATTTATCTATTCAACTTGTACAGCCCCCTATTTTAACTAAATAATTTTTCCAATTTTGCTAATTATTTCTTAAAAATTTCTCTTGATCTCAATAGCTTTTAAGCGAGCTCCTTAAAATTTCTCTGCTGCTTTTTTTGTTAAAGTGTGCATTGTTAAATTTAATTTAGATTTCCCTTTTCCACCTACTTTCCCTAATTTTGCACTTTAACCTCCATTATAATTAGTTAAATAATTAAATTTATCAAATCTATTCTTAGGTTTTCATAATTTGTTTTGTTTTTTAGTAAATTTCTTTTTACTAGGGAGGGAGTTCTTATTTGTTTTTTTTTTGTTGTTTGGTGTGTAGATGTTTACAATTTTTTGTATTATGGGATTGTGTGTTCCTGCTTTTACCTTTACACTTCCGTATCGAGTATATTGCCATAGGTTTCTTCGACAAACTTTGGTGCTATATAGTCTTCATAGTAGTTGATAAAGATCTCCTTGTACTCATCGGGTATGTATTCGAGGGCATGTAACATTTGCATAAGTTCCTTGTCGCCGCATTTGTAGTTGCTTAGAGCCATGACATCCCAAAAATAGGACATGTGTTGGACATATTCAATGCTGAAGGTGCGATATTGGGCCGATACTATATGCAAAGCACTGCGCATAATAGAGCCCAGTTTATTAAGCTCCCATTCATCGAGTTGTTTTGAACCCTCTTTGTAAGTTTGTTGCAGGTGTTGAGAGGAAGATGTGGTTTAATGATTTGATAAAGTAAGAAAATAAAGAGAAAAAGAGATAATATTAAATTTTTAAAGTTTGTGGGACTTGAGTTCAGCATTTATTGTTTAACATTTTATTGTTTATTTTAAAAAGTGTGAGATTGAATAGTTTTGTTTTAAATAACACTGGTCAATAAGATTTTTAGAACAGAACTGAACTAGAACTGAACTAGAACTGAACTAGAACTGAACTAGAACTGAACTAGAACTGAACTAGAACTGAACTAGAACTGAACTAGAACTGAACTAGAACTGAACTAGAACTGAACTAGAACTGAACTAGAACTGAACTAGAACTGAACTAGAACTGAACTAGAACTGAACTAGAACTGAACTAGAACTGAACTAGAACTGAACTAGAACTGAACTAGAACTGAACTAGAACTGAACTAGAACTGAACTAGAACTGAACTAGAACTGAACTAGAACTGAACTAGAACTGAACTAGAACTGAACTAGAACTGAACTAGAACTGAACTAGAACTGAACTAGAACTGAACTAGAACTGAACTAGAACTGAACTAGAACTGAACTAGAACTGAACTAGAACTGAACTAGAACTGAACTAGAACTGAACTAGAACTGAACTAGAACTGAACTAGAACTGAACTAGAACTGAACTAGAACTGAACTAGAACTGAACTAGAACTGAACTAGAACTGAACTAGAACTGAACTAGAACTGAACTAGAACTGAACTAGAACTGAACTAGAACTGAACTAGAACTGAACTAGAACTGAACTAGAACTGAACTAGAACTGAACTAGAACTGAACTAGAACTGAACTAGAACTGAACTAGAACTGAACTAGAACTGAACTAGAACTGAACTAGAACTGAACTAGAACTGAACTAGAACTGAACTAGAACTGAACTAGAACTGAACTAGAACTGAACTAGAATTGAACTAGAACTGAACTAGAACTGAACTAGAACTGAACTAGAACTGAGAAAGACCTGTCCCAAAGTCTAATCTAAAATGCTATCTCTCTTATTGACCAGTGTTATTTTCTAAACAGTGTGAATAAATCTAATTTTCAGAAACTTTTTTTAGGCCGAATAGCCTTAAAAAATATTGGTTAAATACTGTTTTCTTTTTCAAACTAGCGAGTATTTAGATTTTTGTTTAATAATAATTTGTTTAATGTTCATAATTATATAAATAAAATCTTACAAAAAAAATGTACAATTACAAGAGTTATTAAACGAGTATGTAAGGAAACCTTTAAAAATATATATACATATTTTATTAACGAGTAGCGAGTAACGAGTTATTACGTTTTGTTTAAAATCGTACTAGTCTGTAAATAGTTAATAAGGGGGGAAATTATTTATATATTTTAAAAAAAATTACACAAAAAACCATAAATACTTTGAAAAATTAAAAAAAAACTCTAGAGAAATTCTTTAATTAAAAACTAGCGAATAGTATTTATTAATTAGTGATTAATAACCTAAACTATAGCTACAAGTAATTAAAAAAATGAAATAAACTAGCAAAATCTACTTAATACGTATGTATGTATATTTGATACTTTTTTTATTTTAAAGAATTTTCATAAAACAGGAAATTTCTTTAAATTAAATATATATTTTTTTGTATTTTAACCACATTTTTTTTCTGGAATTGGTGGGGGGAAAATAATTTTTAAAGAAAATTTACAAAAAAAAAAGAAATGTAAAATAAATAAAAAAAAGTTTAAGTAAATGAAAATAACCCAACCTACCTCTGTGTATTAACAAACATTGTTCGACTAATTGACGTGCTAGTGCCACCTTCAATTCGTGTGTATCGACGAGTTGTTTATCGGCTCGCTCTATGGCCGCATATAGTTTACAGCGCTCCTCAATTGTATCACAGTCCATCAGGGCAGCGGTGAATGTCCAAAACCATTCGAGTTTTTGGGTCTGTTCACATTCGGTGCAAACTAGCAATTCGGAGCCATTATTTTCGGGTCTTCGATAATAATCGGATTTCCACCATTGCAGATTACGGGTGCGTTTAAGATTTGATGGTGTAAAGATTTGTTTGCAATTCGGATTATCACAGCGGTAACGATGAAATTTATGCTGAAATTTTTGTGTCAAGTGGTATTGGTTGCAATATGGTTTTTTTCTTTTTTGGTTTTTTCTTATTTTTTTTGTTTTTTACATAAATATTTAGGTTTTTGTCTTTAAATTACATATAATTTACAACAGTTAAATGTTTGAAACATAAAATTTTAAAATTAAAAAAAGCGTGTTTATGATGAGTTCATAACATAAATAGTTAGTAAAGAGTGAATGCAAGGCAGGTTTAAAGAAGAGTGATAGAAGACAGAATTAATTGTTTAAAGTGATTTTAAGAAAGATATAAAAATAGGGTTTCCAATCCCTAGAGTGTTTAAAGGAAATGTTATTTTGGAACACGTGTTGAAAACAAAAAAAAATTCTATTTTAAAGTAGAAGAAATAGTTATTATCTTCCTTTTTCTTTATATTCTGTTAAAAAATCATCAGAAATAACAAAGTCTTGAGAACATAGAAGAAAGTGATTTAATATAATGTTAAAACCAAAATTAATTACGATTTAAAGAAGGAATAAGTCTTTGGGAGGTTGAAAAATTAGTTGCTCTTGTCAGTAGTTCGAAAAACCTCCGGTTGCAATATTCAGTTTATAATATGTTCCTCCTATTCAAACATAGATTTTTTCATTTTATTTCCCTGAAGTACAATAGAAAAGATTTGCCTTATATTTTAGTTGCTTAAAAGTAAAGGCTCTTCCAATAGGGACTTCCGAACTTTGACAGTTGATAGCGGCCATATTGTTGAAGTTATATCTGTCAAATTGCCTGTCATTTATTCAGTTTGCTTTGCTAAATCGCCATGGGCGGATATAGCGTTCAACAACTCGTGGAAATTACAAATTTGTTTTATCAAAATAGGTATTCTGTTCGGGTAACGATCCTCGCACTTCGCAAATTTTACGCGATGAGGCCCATTTCTGGATGAATGGGTACATCAACAAACAAAATTGTCGAATTTCGGATGATACCAATACACATGAGGTCCGAGAGCGTCCAATACATCCCGAAAAATTTTGATGTGAATTTTGGAGAGAAAACAGATTCGTGATAGCAACCGAATTTGTTGTCAATCGAATGATTCTATCTTAGTGACCGAATTTTACAGTTGTGACTACAATATTTTGTAAGGGGTAACTAAAGCTTGGTTGCCTCAACTGAAATTCTTCTTTATCAACTGACTTTCTGTTGTTAAAACTGAAAAATTCTATGTGTGCAACCGAAACATTCGATTGGCAACAAATTCGGTTGCTATCACGAATCTGTTTTCTCTCTGTAGGTTCTTTGAGATTCGGCGTCCAGGCTATCACCGTCAAAGGCGAGCGATAGCCGTCGATGATTACCAACTTAAATGATATGGACACCAATGGCATGTAGTTTCAACAGGACGTCGCTACGTCCCACAGCGATTGTAGAGCATCACGTCGAGGTGATGTGAACTGGACACCGAGATCGTGCGATTTGAACTCGTTAGAATTTTTCTTGTGGGGTTTAATTAAGTGGCAGATCTAGGCAAATAAGCCATAAACCACAGAGTTCCTCAAAGCCAACATAGCCCATGCCATTGGTAAAAATCAGCCTGATTTATGCGCCAGAGTCTTGGAAAATTGGACATTTCAGACATTACATTTATGCAACACTTTTTATTAGTAGAGTATAACTGGATAAATTCTTAGCTTTCAGATGGATTAATTGGCATTGACAAGATGTTTAATATGTAATATCATAAGTATGATCGATTGTTTCATATGAATATGGTCATTTGGTAGATCCTAGATTGAGTCGCACAATTTTGAGTTTGATTTTGTGATAGTAAACTAAAGATACATTTCAATCGTATTGGGTATAAAACTTTTAGAGACAAATGAGGATTATTATAATACTTTTTTCTTCAAGAAAGTCAAAATTTGAACAAGCTGCATCATTTAGATTGTGTTTGGCAGCCATTGATAGCTGACTACCTCGTTTGCGCTACGAACGAAGTCCCCATTGAACAAAGTTCACAAACCGAAAATGAATTAGGGCCCAAAATTTTATATAGAGAAAACCAAAAACTAAATTTAGGGACTGGGGAGTTGTTATTACCTTTCTCAAATTGGGGACTTATAACTTGGAGACTCATGAATGTATTAAATAGATCCCCAAAATTTGTTAAGGGAGTTAGGTCACGGTACCGTGAATAGATTTTGGGTGTAGCCTGACAAAGTCCGACAATGGTAAAATAATGTTTCTGGGCGAAGCCGGTTTTTGATACACCCCAGAGGAGAAAACCTTTACGACTGGCCAAAAGCCGGCAATGCAAAACGTGTTTAGTATGTGAAGAAATAACCCAAAGTAGAACCCTACAAAAAATAAATAACTCCCAATATGAAGATATTTTCTCTTGGATGAAATAACTCCTAATGCAGTGTAATAAAAAAACAATTCGTTCTATTTGTTGGGGATTCATTTCATTTAGAACTTTTTGGTTTTAATTCATAATGAATTAAGCCTCCAATTTTGGGGTTTTAATTCATTTTCGGTTTGGGGAATTTGTTTATTGGGGACTTTGTTCGCAGCGCCTACCTCATGGCTTGAGGAGAAAACGTTATTTTTGCGAAAGAAAAAACATTGCTCAAACGTAGGCTAATAAATACTATGGGAACTCTGCACCATCAATTTCAATGGTAATAAAGTGGGTTTACTAAATTTCGTTGTGGCCGTACAAGTATTGAAGATGCCGAAAGTTCTGGACGCCCAGTTGTGGTCTCTACACCGGAGTTTGAAAGTCTGAGAGATTGTGGAAGCCATAGGCATCTCACATGGCTCAGTGGTTTAAATTTTAAATTATCACTTGGGTATGAGAAAGTTTTCCGCAAGATGGCTGCCGCGTTTGCTCACAATCGACCAGTTTCCATGGAAAAAATCTATGAATTGCTACCTCATTTGCCCTATTCTCCGAATTTAGCCAAGAGAGACCATTTTTTTGTTTCCAAACCTGACGAATTGGCTCGCGGAAAAGAGATTTGACACCAACGATGAAATCATCTCTGAAAAATATAACTATTTTGATGACCTCGTCAAATCTTATTTTTTGGAAGGTATACAAAAAAGGAGAGACGTTAGACAAAGTGTATACAGCTCAAAGGAGACTAAGTTGGAAAATAAAATAATGTTGAACCCCAAAAATTGTGTTTTATGCAAAAAATCAAGAAATCACATTTAAAAAAAACGTCATATGCGGGAAGTTTAGCTTTAATTTGAAAAAAATGCCGCTGAAGCATACCGATTGCTCACCAAAGCTTATGGTGAATGTATTCCATCGGTTTCAACTTGCGAAAGATGGTTTGTGCTTTTCAGAAATTGGTAATCCTGATACGGAAGATAAAGATCGCCCAGAGCAGCCAAAAAAGTTTGAAGACCAAGAATTGGAGGCATTACTCCATGAAGATTGTTGTAAAACTCAACAAGAACATGCAAACATATTTGGAGCTACTCAACGTTTCAAAATGTTTGCGAGCTGCAGGATTCATTTAAAAGCAGGGGAATTGGGTACCATACGAATTGAAGCTGAGAGATCTTGAAGGTAGATTTGGCATTTCGGAAATGCTATTTATACGCTATAAAAGAAAATCATTTTTGCTACGAATCATTGCTTGCAATGGAAAATGTAACGATCTATGACGATAACCCGAAGCGTAGGAGACCAGCCAGAACGACACCAAAGCCAATTATCCATGGTATTAAGGTAATGCTCTGTAGTTAGTGGTACTAAAAAGGTACTATCATGAGCTGCTGAAATCAGCAATTTCAAAACGTTTGCAAGCAGCAGGATTCATCCAAAAGCAGCGAAATTGGGTTCCATACAAAATGAAGATGAGAGACCTTGTAAGATGATTTTGCATATCCGAAATGATGTTTTAACGCTATAAAAGAAAAACAGTTTTGCACCGAATCATTACTTGCGATAAAAAAATGGATCCATTACGATAACGTGAAGCGTAAGTGAAGCCCGGCCAAAAAGCCGAATCGATACGAAAGTCAAATATCCATGGCGCTAAGGTAATGCTATGTATTTGGTGGGACACAAAAGGTAACCTGTGCCGAACGCAACCGATTCGTTTGAAGGGAGCATTGGCAGGAAAACGGCCAGACAACCGAAATGTTCCATCGGACACATGTTAAAATACCAGTTAACAACTATTTAGAAAGAAGTGATTGGAAAGTTTTGCCTCAACCCCTTTATAGACCAGACCTAGCCCCTTCCGACTACTATTTGTTTCGATGGATGTAGAACGATCTCTCGCTCACGCTTCACTTTGGAACAGAGTATCCTATATTAGCGTGATTAGTTCTTGGCCTCATAAGATAAGTAGATCTTTTGGCTCGGAATACATATTTGGGAAAAGCTAACAATGTTCAATACTTTGAATAAGTCATACACGCAATATAATTGGAAATTTCGAAAAAATATAATTGGAAATTTCTGGAATTAAATTGTTAATTTCGGAAGTTCGATTAAAAATTTCTGAAATACTATTGGAAATGGTGTAGTTTCCCTTCTTTCCAAATAAATAATTTACCTTACTACATATGTATTTCAAAAAACAAATATATGGGGTCATATTGCAAATACAATACGATTGTTTTCTTAAAAGAGCAAAGAACTTTCACATAACAAGAGAGTAAGAAAAATACAAATATGACAGATGAGCAATAACAAAAAATAAACCACAATTCAAAAAAACAACAATAAGTAACAAATAGTAGATAGATTAAACTAAAAAAAATAAGATAGAGGGAAATTTACAAAAAACAAATACATTCATTCATTTCGCTACATTAAATATTCAAATGACATTCGCAATTAAAGAATTAAACTGAAAACGTTACAAAATATTGATTAACAAAACAAATTTCATTCCGTTTCCTTAAAAGAAATTATTTATATGGACAATTTAATTTGTAGTAACGATTAAAGCATTCTTCCAACGTGTTAGAGGTTTTTGTTTAGTGGTGTCTTGCAGCGTGTTTGTATAACTGTTTAGGTGTTTTTTTTTACAAGAGTTGGAAAATATAAACAACACACACTTTTAAAACAAAGTGTCCGTCTAGTTTTCAAAATTAAAATGTTTTTTTTTTTAAATATGTAGTTGAGTGTACGGTACGAGTATTAAAGAAGTTTTAAAATACACATCCATCAATCAAATCACAACACCAAAGAAAAAAAACTTAAAAATTAATTAACATAGAATCTTAATAATACACCCAGAGAGTACAACAATGAAATTTCAAATTAAAAGAAAAAGAAAACAAAAAACGAAACGAAAATAAAATTAAAACTAAGTTTGTCATCAAGCGTTAAATGATCGTTAAAGATTATGGGGGAGGGGGTTGTGTTTAGATGCAAGAAATACTTACAAAATCCTCATCAGGATAAGCACGAAAACATTTTTCACATTTGCAATCAATGCCTCGTGTGGCCAGTTCCAATTTACGTTGACTGTACAGCGATTGTCGATAGTTCCCACTAACGAAACAATTGCAAATGCAAGCATCTGCTGGAATTTCACTGGTGGCATAGGCGGTCAGCTTACAGCCGTTGATCTTGCGATAAATCATATCGACACAGGAGTGACGACAGTGGCTGAGTGTTTGGGGGAAAACGGCGTACGCGACAGTCGTTACATCGCCGGCTATTAGGTGCAGATAGCCGCGTCGTACATGGCGCACGGTTTCCCACAGGGTGAACTCATCGTTGGGCGAGAGCACGTGAGGATCGGAGGGCAGCACAAAGGATGGGCAGTGAACGAGATTTTTGTGCCGCAACTGGCAAATGTGGCGCAACAGCAAAGCGGACGCGAGCAATTCCCATTCCTGACGCGCTAGCTTTGCTGCTGCGGGCATTGTCAGCTCGAGTAGTTCGAAAAAGTCGGTGTACTCGCCCAAATAGATGGCAAGTATGTGTGCGACAATGGCAAAAGAAACCATACTTGGCTTTTCCTCCTTATCTAAGTGGGATTCTAAACGCAATAGGGCAGAGTACGATGTGGAGGAGGCAGCTAGCGAGGCGGACGAAGAGTTGCAGTTGCGTTCGGTCAGTATGCTATTGAAGGCGTTCCACATCTTGCTGACCGTGGGTTTTTTGCGACAGTGTGGCACCACCTGAGGTAGGCCGTTGATGAGCATGCGAAAGGCGAGCTGTAGTAGGCGTGGCTTTGAGAACTCAACACCGAACTCCTCGAAGAGTTCGATCTGATGGGCATAGCATTCGAGGGCATGTATGGAAGCATGTGCCGCACGGCACTTGCGTGAACAGTAGACGGCTGTACGATTGGAGCAAAAAATGCATGGAAACGGTACGAATTGTGTGACGCCGCAGTGATCACAAATGCGCGCTGCGCCACTGGGCACAAAAACGGCGGCTTCCTCTTGAAAAATGGGAGTATTGTTGGGTATATCAGCAATGGATCTAAGATAGGCGCTTTTTGTTGTCGTTATAACATTAGTATTGTCCAACCAAGCCCTACAACATTAAAGTAAATATTAATAATTCATATGATGAGAAGATTCAAAGAAAATCACTTACACTTCATAGATTTTGGTACCATTACTTATTAAATCGTTGTCTGTTTGAACTCCCATCTCAATCTTTTCGGCTTTCAGTACTTCACATTCATGCCACAGCTCATGGGTGCGAGCTTCAAAGGTTTCCGAGAGTTCCATGTGTAAGAGTTCATGCAAATGTTGTTCGCATAAAGAAAAATTACGCATTTTTAAGGCACAAGAGGCTTGACGCAGTTTTATCAATGGATGATACTCTTCCGGATAGCCTAAATCCAAGGCGCATAAACAATCATCATACGATTGCTGAAATTGGAAAACAAAAAACATTTTAAATCTAAGAATCTAATCAATGCTTATTATTATTATATTTTTTGCATTTGTTTGAAATCATTTCCAAAAGGAAATACAAAATATTTACTCATACTTCCTCTCTGTCTCTCGCTCTCTTCCTGCTCCCCTTGTAATTATTATTAAGTTATAATAGGGAATTTATAATTATATGCATGTTACTTATTTACACGTACCACTGCACTGCACTACACACTTCACTCCACTTCAGTGCACTTCACTCGCTTTCAATAACGACAAACTGCTGTCATCAGCAACACCAGGCAACTAACTAATCACCACACACATACGCTTACAGTTACAGTGTTCCTGCCACAGTGTGCCTTCCTGCCTGCCTGCCTGCCTGCCTGCCTGCCCCAGTGTAAATAATTGCAGTGATTGTATCCATGAGTGTTTGTGTTTTTGAGAGTTCGAGAGTTTGAGTGCGAGTGCTTGTGTTTTATTTGAGTTGCTACATATTTGCATTTGGTTTTTATTGCCTTACCTCATACATGCCGCAGTCATGCAATACTGTGGACCTATTTGCGTGCGCCATTGCGGCTGCTATACTATCTTGTGATGGCGCCAAAAATATTGCTTCCGTATAGAGGTCACATGCTTTGAGTGCATGTCGTTCTTTACGATAGGAATCATTGCCGGCTTCTCGCATTCTTCTCGATTCTTCGTCGGATTTGAAATCTTCAGTTCTGGCGCGAAGTTGTTGAAACCATTCAATTACCAGAGACCTAAAACAAACAAATCAGATTAAAGATGTAGTTAATACGATACAAAATTATGTTAGCAACAAGAAAATATCATATTTATTTTACGTTATAGTAGAAAAACTTATTACTTTTTAACATAAATAATAGTAAAGTGCTAAAGGATACACAGAAATGTTAGATATTTTGATTTGTCTTTATGGATAAAAGGATTTTTTTAAAGAGCGAAGAACTTCATTTCCGCTGGAGTAGTCATCGGGTCATATTTGATAGAAGACGCCGTGAGAAACATTACTGTGACTATTGTTGCAATAGACATTTTGAATTGATTAAAAAAACATTTCGACCAATTCTTCACTGATTTGGAGCTGGTGTAGAGCCAAACTATGAAGTGATATCAAAGTTCATGATTGTTTATCTTCAATTGTGATTTGTAAGCGAAGAATTCCGGATAATTTGACAAAATTCTTATCAGTTGGGTTTGTGAAATGTTAAGATGTTCCAACTTGTGATCTGGAATTGAATAGCAGACTCTTGCCCTCAGCAGCCACATTCTCGTCTATTCGAAACGCAAGACGTCGATGACCTCTAGACAATACTAAAGACAATACCAAACTTGTTTAAAAACAAATGGTTTCATCAAGATTTAAAGTAAACATTTGAGGCAACTAATTCCTCGAGTGAGTCCAATTGAGGTCTTCACTGATGGTTCAATGAAGTAGAAGGTTGGGACGGGAACATATTGTCGGACCAATACAGGCTGAGATTTCAGCAATAAAGAAGGCTGTTAATTGATTTTTTTGTATCTCTTTGCTATTAGAACACTGGAAAAAAGTGGAAATCGTGAAAAGTGAAGTGAAAATTTACCACTTTCAAGGAACACTCTATGATTACTTACAAACAAGATGGTTCTCATCTTAGATATACAAATATAACATAGAAAACACAATAACTGATCTAATTGGATGAAGAATATCAATCAAAAGAAATTAGCAAGGGAAGAAGAATTTCGGTGGGAGTCCTTAAATCATAATTTTGAAGGAATTGATGAAGGTTAAACAAAATAAAGGTCATTGAAGATAATGCTAGACTTGAGTTGACCTGAATTGAGGATGTATGTAGGATTTATTTCAGGTCATAATGATCTTAGATATTCTAATGAAGATTCGAAAGTAAAACATGGTCAGAATGTGCAAAGATTAACTGAAGTACCTGCCTTGACGGCCTAACCTCACGGTGGTCCTAACACCGGATAGAATCAATGCGTCCATCACCGCCATTGTTTGACTTCCTAGGAAAATACTTCTCGTACATTGAATGCACAAACTCCTTGCTCCAGAGCTCGGGCTATCTAATCCCTTGCCACCATAGCTAGCTAGCATTCGGCGTGGTAAAACAGTCCGATATATGATTTCTGAGTTCCCGGCTGATAAAAATCAAAGTGTGTATTTCTGACACGACACATAATAGACCTCTAGCGAAATCCAAGCCCAACGATCAATATATCACGAATGCTACTACTCCAATACGTTTCCTGAGCATAGAGCCAACTGCTATCTGCTACGTTTAATGGTCTTGTTGTTTCGGCAACAACACCTAGTAAGATACAATTGCTCCGAAATTTGTCACTTTTAACCAACGATCTTCTACCCGCTTTGGGTATTAAACCACAGCTAATACGTGTTCACAGAAGGGACCTAAACAATAGCCAGTCAAGTCCTGGGGCCAAAAACTCCTGTGTGCTTTGAATTTAAAAGGATTTAATTCTTACCAGGCACTTCGGAGCCCCGGCTTCGCTTCATATTTCCCCTTACGGCATAACATCAAAATGTGGAGCTGCACCAAGATGTACCCAAGGGGGCAATGAAGATGGACAATATGGCTCAGTAAATCTACCACATAATGACGACTGGAAAATTGTCAGAATGAGAAGGAGAAGGAAACGGTGAAAATTCGAAATATTCGTTCAATTTCTTCAACTGTTCCTTGAACTAGAACGAAAGTTAGTTATTCGAAGGTGCTTGAAATTTGATTCCTTTACATCGGAAGCTTTTGTTCGAATGAGAACGAGTTGATAATATAGAGAATGAATACAGTACGAAGACATTTCTTCAGTTTTATTTCGATTAGATGCCTAACGTGTAACTGTATGGATATTTCCCGCTCGATATAGAGAAACAGTGTAAGTCTCTCTTTTAACTGGTCTCTTTGATATATCTTCGATTGCTCGATATCTGCACGATTCTCCAGGCAGAGATTTATGCAATCGATACAGCCGCGAGAAAAATCTGGGAACTGAATCTCGAAAATTCAACTATACATATCTACTTGGACAGCCTTGCTTTAATCAAGGCTCTTAACTCCAAAGTTATTAGGTCGAAATGTCTTCTCAATTATATCCATGAACTGACACAACTAACACAACATCACTTCGAGTTGATATGGGTTCCAGGACATGAGGGCATCGGGGAAAATTATGTATCTGATGTGAAACCAAGGGGTCGTCCCTAGTTGTAACTCTTGCACAAAAGTGTATTCACATTCCCTTGCTGACCTTATCGAATTTGATAAATGAATGGCCGTTGATAGAGACGGAACTCAGGTGGTCAAACATCATCACATTTAGAATATCCAAAATGCTCTGGCCCATTTTGACAAAGGATAGGACCAGGAATTTTTTGTCTCTGGGTAGGAATTGGATTAGGCTTCTTACGGGTATAACGACCTGGAACTGTAGGATTGAACACATGTCGGAACGTATGGGTTACAGCTATTGTAGCAGTTGTTTAGATGAGGAGGAGTAAGAATCAGTACAATACTTTCTATGTCGACAATCAGATTTATTTCGCTTAGAAGCATAATGAAATATAGCTTATTTCCCTATCGATATAGAGAAACAGTCTGTATGTCTCTCTTTTAACTGGTCCCTTTGATATCTCTTTGATTGCCCTATACCTGCACGGTTTTCCGGGCAGAGCTTTATGCCATCGATACAGCCGCAAGAAAAATCTAGGAACTGAATCTCGAATCAAAGCTTCAATCAAGGCTTTTAACACCAACGTTATTAAGTCGAAGTGTCTTCTCAATTATATCCATGAACTGGCACAACTACCAGAACATCACTTCGATTTGATATGAGTTCCAGGGCATAAGGGCATCCGGGAAAATGAAGTAACAGATCGTCCCTGGTTGTAACTCTTGCGCAAAGGGATATTCACACTCCCTTAGTGACAGTATCGAATTTGACAGATGAATTGCCGTTGAGAGAGACGGAACTCAGGTGGTCAAATATCATCACTTGTAGAATATTTATAATGCTCTGACTAGGAATAGGAATTCGATTAGGCTTCTTACGGGTATAATTACTGGACACTGTATGATGGAACCCACGTTATTATCATTGTAGGAGTTGTTTAGATAAGCAGGAGGAAGAATCAGTACAAAACTTTCTATGTGACTGCCCGTGGGAATATCCCTTGTGCAAAGGGATATTCACACTCCCTTGGTGACCGTATCGAATTTGAGAGAGACGGAACAGAATATCCTGAATTCTCTGACTCACTCTAACAAAGGATAGGACCAGGACTTTTTTGTCTCTGGGTAGGAATTGGATTAGGCTTCTTCGGGTATAATTACTGGACACTGTATGATTGGACACATGCCGGAACCCACGTTATTGTCATTGTAGAAGTAGGAGGAAGAATCAGTACAAAACATTCTATGTGACTTACAAGAGCGTAAAGTAGTACATCATGGCGGAGCTCTTTTTCATGATATGGTTTGTCTCAGAGATGTGTCGCTAATAAATATGATCAGATTTGTTAGAAGTACCGGTAGGTTATTACGGGGACCACATGAATCACATAGTCATCGAATTAGGGAGGGAAACCATTCCCTTTTCATATATGATTTTCAGCATATGAGGAAAAAGTTGTCTAAGGGTACCAGAATGAGCCACAAGGCCTTCAAATTAACTCGCTAAATTGCGAGCAACCCACGTAACCTAATCTAGCCAAAGTCTCTCTTTCAGCCTACTTAGGGATTCCCGAAGATACCTATAAGATTACAAATTATTGGGTTATCTTTGAACATATTTTCATTGGCATCAAATCTGTATATGACTCTTAAGAGCTTTTGCTAAGACTTTGTATTTCAGGCAATTGAAGTTTGATTATAGACAACTCAAATTATATAATCCTATATGCGGCAATTATACTGTTTGCCAATGTATACATCGAATTTTTCGGTTGTAGCAACAAAAAGTCAGTTGATAAAGATGGATAATATTTGAAACAACTATATTTTAGTCACAGACGGCGTTGTTTCTAGTCAACGACAGATGGAGGCCCACTATCCTAGACCAGCTACAGCAGACCAATCATCTACTTAGTTGGAACAACAACCGATTAACGAAACTGATACAAGGCAAAAATAACTATAGACTGGATCTTATGGCAACATCGTACATATATCCTTGGACCCGATACAGAAGACTAATAACACGATACTCCTAGTGCAATCTACATGGAAAATACATGAAAAAACAACTGCAAACAAATCGTATAAGATGGAGATGTTTTGTGGAAGCCAAATTTTAGTCAACCAAACTATGAAATTTGGTCATTCAGGTTGAATCATTCGATTGGCAATAAATTCGGTTCTTACAACGAATCAGTATTCTTGGTGGAGATACGTTTTCTTTATATCCTTCCACATATAACTACTTCTGAGGACAATGACTTTCTACTTATCTTAGATGTTAAAAGAATATTCAAATATTTTTGGTTACTATGTAGAGAATCCAAGATATTTTCATAATTTCCAGTTACCATAACTTTTTAATAAATAGCTTAATTAATAACTCAACATCTGGCTTAATTTCGTAAATAATTAAATACTATTAAAAGAAAAATACTTCAAATAATTAAAATATAGGGAAATTCCTTACAGCAGCTTCTCCTTGAGGAATATTCCAGAAAGTGTTGATGAAACAAGTGAAATAATCACATTATCCCTAGCAAATAACTGGTAGTCAAAGGAATTAAGTGCTGGATGGGAGGTTGGTATGAAAAAAACGTTGCCAAGACAAACAAATATTGAAAGAATATTAAAGTATTATTGAAGAGGAATATAATTTTCCAATGAAAAAATAAAACACTATACAGGGATAAAGTGGCAAACAAAGTATGGTGGAATTAATATTAAAACTCTTTATCAGTAAATCAAGTGGAAGCTAGCAAATAGATGGAAAGAACATCTAAGGAAGTTAAAGTTAAAATAATGTAAACGGAAACAACAATGAAAAACACGCTTTAAACTATTCAGCAGGAAACAGGACAAAATAAATAAATATATAAAATGTAAAGAATAGCGAAATGACACTCAAATGCATGTTTCCCTAGTAGACTAATCCCGGACACTAAGCGACAACAATAATCCTTAAAACAGGAAACGCAAAGTAGGGCGGTGGGGAAAAGCATAAGGATGCGGATTGCATTAAAAAGGGAAATTTCAATAGTTTATAAGGACATTAATACACATCCTCACGTATACATGCTGAAAAAAAACACACACATTTTTTAGGGACGATGCTGCAAGGAAAAGGAACTGAACCCTAGAGTACAGATTGCATACAAACTTAGAGAGCGGAGGGGAGGAGTGTTGCAAAGAGAGAAAGAGAGAGAGAAACTAAGTAAACAAGGATTATTTAGTAATAAAAATACTTAAATTGATAAGATTTTTATTTCTTTAAACTAAAAGAGAAGTGGGTGAAGAAAATAAATAATTATTTATAGCCAGAGCTCTAGACATTTGGGATAACACGAGCCAAATCTTCTCAAATGAACTTCTGCAGTAAATGTCAAATTTAAAAATTGACTGTGATTCATACTCTACTACTACAACTAATACTTAACGTTTGTGTGTTTTTGTTTTTTGCGGAAAGTCAAGCTAAAAGGGAAATAGTGGAAAAAAAACTGGTAGTAGCTACACAAGGAATCAATTAAAATTGTGTTCTACACGAAACCAACAACCGCCAATAATATCAGCAGCAAAAACAATAATAACAAAAAATAAATATGATGAAGTCAAAACCATTAATTATGTATTGAAATGTCAGTTTGCCAAATTGTGTTACATCCATAAATTTATTACACTGTCTTACTTTATTTCCACAAAACGCATAAAGAGAACAAAAAACAAAAAAAATAAGAAAACACAACAGACAAAAAGCGCCAAGAATTGTGGTGGTTTCGCCAAATAAAAAAGGATATAATATTGTTGGATTACAAGCAAATAAAGTAAAACGAATATCCTCAAATCAATTTTAATTAAAAATAAAAAACACAAACATTAATGAAAAATTCAAAACACGCCAATGCATGCATGTGAACATACAACTTTTTTTTTTATTTTTTTCGTTCACGCCACACGTGACCTTATTTTAAAGGAATAACAACAAGAAAACAGTGAGAGAAATAGTAGATTTCATAGAGAATGATTGGACAAGAAGTAAGGTAATAATAGAAAAAGAGTAAGAGAGAGAGTGAGAGAGAGAGCGAAATCCTGTTAAACAGTTAAAAGTGAATAGTAATTACAAGGAGTTGCCATATTAAGGGAATTTGTTTTAGAATGAGTAGGGTTAAGGAATTTAGGAAAGTTTAACAAACTTTTTGTATAAATTTAAGTACAGAGAACAAGTTTTTATTAAATATTGGATGTATGATTTAAAAATGCGGTATTTACATTAATTGGCGTATATTTTGAACGCGAACATACGTAATTTCGAAGGTTACATATCTGTCATTTATTCCCACTTATTTCATGAACATTATAGTGTAAACAACAAAGATTTTTTTGCTTCGAAAGTGTCGAATTTTGTACCAACAAAGGGTCATATGCGATAAGTTTGGCTTTATTTCTTCAATTTGAAAAAAAAGACACTGAAGCACACCGATTGCTCACCAAAGTTTATGGTGAATGTGTTCCATCGGTTTCAACGTGAGTGTGGTGGTTTTGGTGCGGTTCAGAAGTGGTGATTTTGGCACGGAAGACAAAGATCGCCCAGGCTAGCGTAATAAGTTTGAAGAACAAGAAATGGAGACATTACTCTACTATTTGTTTCGATCGATGCATAATGCTCTCTCTGGGATACGCTTCACTTTGGAACAGAGAACAGGCCAAAACCGAATCAAGCCAATATTGGAGGCTTGGTTCGGTTTTGCCCTCAAAAGATGAGCAGTTCCTTTGGCTCGGAATCCAGATGTTGCCAGTAATATGGAAAAAGGTCCAAGAATTGGCGAGCGATATCCCAGAATATATCTAGGCTTTTAGTCAATAATTTGAAATATCCCGACTGATAGCTAAATCTCATCTCTTATTCGATTGCGTACATAAATATTTGGCTAACTGGAAACCTTATTGGTAGTAAATTAACCGATAGCCGATTTATTTATATTAATGGAGTATTTTAGCCAATAATTTGGTGTGGTTTTCTCGATTTATATCGAGCTTTTTCAGAGATCACACTATACGGGTTGTTATAGATGGGATCTCATCAAAGGAGTTCAAGATAAATTCAGGGTTCCATTCCTTCTCCTACTCTATTCCTTATTTTTCTAAACGACCTTCTACGTCACACCTCCAACCCTATCTATGCTTTTGCAAATAAAAGCAATTTGCCATTCATATTCATTCAGTTATAGACCAAGTCTGTAGGATATTGGGGGCAATGAGGCAAAACATGAATGATTCCCTTACTCGGGACCTTCTGACAATTTCTGAATGGGGTTATACGAGTTGCTTTCAAAGCTCGCAAGACTCAGTGTTGCATGTTGACACATAAGCGAATGACAGACCATGTTGCTTCATCTGTATTTTTGGGTGGTGTAAATATTGTGGAATCAGTCGCTCTTGTTGTTCGAGGCATGAGAAAACAATGTGATGTCCGCTGGCCGAAACACATTTTCGAAAGAAGCATTCAAATGTCTTGGTTTTATGAATCTTCACTCCATCTGATCTCTTCACTATTTACACCACCTGAAAATGGAATACAACTCTCATATTGGTATTTCAAAGCTTCTCGACCTCGTACAGGAGAGGACGAAGGTGATTATAGGTGACAGCAGGGTATCCAACTCTATTAATTCGCTGTTCTATCGGTACTATAATGGAATGTGTTCTGATGAAATTAGGAAACTTTTTCCTGATACATTTTATCATCAAGAACACATACCTTTATGGTCGATTGACCAGTGGACCGCCTGTGGTCTTTAGCAGTACTGTCCGTAGGTGGAAAAAACTTCCCTTTGAAGTTTTTCCTGTCATTTTCAATATAGGAAAATCAAATCGAATGTCCACAAACACTACTCCCTCTTTCCCACAACTTATTTTCCTAGTTATCTGGAAGTGGTTTAAGTGGTCATAAAATATTTATCAGTATTTATTATCATTTAGAGGCTGCTAGAGGTTTGTGAAGTATTAATGCAATAATTATGAATTAAACCTTTGAAGAACCTGCGGGAGATTAAAAACATTCCATCTAATTTGCCCTAGGGATGCTGGGGTCTACATGACCCCAGCGGGTGCGTAATGCAATCCACAGAATCTATACATACCAGTGACAGCATTATCCAGAGCATACTGGTTATTTCTAAAACCACAATGTGCAGTAAACCATACCGTATGTATCGTGTATGTCGAGTATGTTCTGGGATTTACTCCTAAACACCGAATTAAATCGAATTATATAAATAACCAATGCCGAATAACCTCCGACTCAATAATTTCTCTAATATATCCTTTATTAGGGATACGAAAAAAGGTTTTCGGTCCCACAAAAGTTAATCGAGCTCTCCTATTGGCAAATCACTTAGATCGCTCGTTATTGGATAGGACCTCGTGAATCTATATCCAGCTCAATAACGGTTACTCCGTAATTCGATTTAATATAAAAGTCTTTCAAATTACAATGCATATACATTCGAACTTTTTGAATCGAGTTTGTTGTGCCTAGATCATGGAGAGATGTAATACAGTCCGTGACAACTCCCGACCTTATCTCATATACCGATAAGGACATGAGCAAAGTTCTGTTATCCGATATTACAAGGATACCTTCACCCCTTAAGAAGTCAGTTGCAAAAATTAAATTGGCGTAAATCTCTTTCAGAAAGATTGAATGATATCTTCTCTTGGGAATGGCCATTAGACTAGATTAGCCACTATCTATCAATCAATATATCTCATATATTTTGAGGATATATCCCACTAAATCCATGGCTTTTAAGCTATATATACCCGTCAAGCGAATTGATCATTTACAAGCCTCATTCTTTATCAAGCTAGGCAAAGTTGGAATGTGCAAAATATCGCCCTTGACATAATTGGGTGGATATACAAATGAGGAGAGGGACCTTATCCATTTAAAATAACCTTGAATGACCAGGTATTGTACCCCATGTTATATCAAAGATCCCTTAGAAGGCATAAAGTGCCCTAATGGCCTTTCTGTGCAGGACTATTATCATCCTTCTTACAAAAGACATGGAAAGATGTGTTCCGGAGATTTGGGCTAAATTGAAGTTCCTGTTAGCCATACTCCTGTTTCTATGGTAACAATTATGAGGATGGCTACATGTTCACCTGAGTATCCAAGAGAAGTTTAAAAGTCTGTCTTAATTAAAATTCTCATATTGGATCTTACAAGTTTAAGTTCACACCTTTCAAAAACGTTTTAAAAACATATTTCTTCAAAATTAAATTAAAGTAATTACAAAAACAACAGTTACAAAACCATTTATTCTTGGCCATAATGGGATTTTGGTGATTTTTCCCCTTCCCAAAAGGACTACAAAAGCAGTTAACACAAAGAGGAAACAGTAAAATATATTGAGAGAGAGAACGAGAGCAATTAACTACGAACAAAAGAGTGCATAAAAAAGAGTAGTAAATCAAATGACAGAGAACAAAAAAGTAGTGGGAAAAACCAAAAACGAAATGTCATTTGTACTAAACAATTAAGAAGAGAGAAAGAGAAACTGGGTGAATGCAAGAGGGTTGAGAAGAGGTTAAAGTATAAGTGTAACGGCCATTTTCACAATGTACGATTATTTCATTTTAACCGGAAAATTAACTAACTGTCGGTTTGTTTAACGGGGACCATTTAACCAACGGTTACCGATTTGCGTTTCACCATCATTTGATTACTTAACCAAAGCATTCAGTAGAAAGTATGGCAATAATGCATACATTTGTTTACGAAAAATAGTGTAATGAAAGATTGAAATATAAAAAATTGTCTAAAAGACGGCATAAAAAATAATAGTTTGTGTTTTCTTAGTGGTATAATAAAAAAAACGTATAAAACTCAAAAATATGAAGGTACCTAACTATAAAATTTACAGAACAAACTGAACAACAAGTACTGAAAACCAACAAGCAAAAGTGCACATTTGTTGTTTGGTTTGTAAGTGCAATATCCGGGTGGTATATGGATCACCTCGTGCAAAATTTACTTTTCTTCGCTTTACACTTTTAAAAATTATAAATATTACAAAAATATCAATGTTTTTCCATGTTCTTTTATTATATTTCTTACAATTAAGATGCTAACCGGCGAAATTTGTTCGGTTATATTTAACAGCAACTTTGTTGTTAAATAGTGTCAATTAAGAATTAATCGTACATTGTGAAATTCAAATTAGCCTAACTTGCGGTTAAAGTTCACGTTAACTTTTAATCGTACATTGTGAGAATGGCCGTAAATGCATGTATTTGTTTTAGTAGTAGTAAAGAAAATACAATATTAAACAAAAACATTTAGCTTTAAAATGGTTAAGAATTTACGTATAAAGTACTAAAAAAATGCATTTCATTATAAATGATTTAATGAAATTCCTTTGAAAGATTATGCAAATTTAATGATGGAATAGGATATGGCGAAACAAAAACAACACAAAAAAAAACACTTTAAAATATTAATAAACCATGAGTAGTACATGGATGAGTATAGAAATTTTGAAATGTAAAACGAAAAAAATGTATAAGAGAATGTGAATGAATATATTTTGAGACTTTCTTAAGTGAAATGAAGGTTTAGAAAAGCATTATTGAAATATGAAATTAATAATATTTACATAGAGACAATGGGATTTACATTGTTATAATTTAAGTTTTTCATTTTATTTGAATTTAGAAATTTGTTTGAATAATATCTTAAATGAATTTTAAGCAGTGTTGTTTATTACTTGTTAATATACAATAATTTCAATGAGATGTGAGTAAACACTATTCTCAATTTTTCATAATAGGGCCCAGACATTAATTTTGTTTATAAATCTTATATACTAAGTACTGCTTCAATATAAAAAATAAATGTCATTGATCTCTTCATTGCTAACAAATTCTGATGCCACAAATATTCATTGCAGAGATCATTTATATCCATTTAGAACTTAAGAATAGATCTAGATCTTACTATGTTATTTACATTAGTTTTGATAGCATTAGTCCAGAAAAATAGGTAAAAAATCAAGGTAGTGGTTTTTTACTTTCATCTCAGCCATTTATGGGACGATTTTCTCAATTTTATACAGCAACCGAACCGGGACTATAGCGGATATCTTGATGTATGAATTATTTATTATTTGGGGGCTATGGAAAAAGAGCTCAAAGTTCATCATGAAGAATTTACAAAGTTTTGTTTCGTGTATGGAAAATATACATCGAGGAATTAAGTTTCGAGAAATAAACAACAAATAAAGTAAATTCAAAAGAGTTTTCGAAATTTTATTTGAATTCAAATATAACGGTTTCTAACGGCTGGTTTCAAGTTGCATCATGTTTCTCAAGATTTCTGTTTCTGGAGACTTCTAATTGTGGACAATATAGTTTACCGGCCGATTAACAGCTGTTAACATAGCTGTGGAATCATTGTAGAAATAGAACTTCCATGAAGATACTGGAAGGAAGATGGCGCTGTGTATAAATAGTAACAGAGAATGCTATCGGTTTTTTAGTTAATGATAGACTCTGTTAGAAGTAACATCAACAGTGTTACCAGTGTATACTTGTACATTATAAAGTGTGTGTATTAAAAGAAAGTGATTAAGTATTTAAATTGTTGTGTAAATTTGAATAAATAAAGAGTTGTTACAATTTTAAACTACTAAACTGCTTTTATTTGCAGCGGTATTTGCGGTTTATTTAAAGGAAATTAAGCATCGTTTTTAAAAGGGAAAAACGTAACAATATCTCTCATTGGATTCTATGACCCAAAACTAAGTCTACTTGTATCGGAGTTTTGGCGTGTCATTTCAATAGTTGAAATTTTTGATATCATTTAAAAATCGTCACTGAAATACCGTTATGTATCGTTAGCCAGTGTGGTCAAATTTCAATAGATACCGTCAGTTTAGGAAGTCATATATTGCGTCTAAAGATTATTCTATCTAGAGTTATATACTTTAGTTGTCTTAACCGATATAAAAGGTTATTTTATATATTATTCTGATCTATTCCTCTTTCCTCTAAATATTTGAGACTTTATCTATTCGAGAAATTTATAGTCGTATTTTTTAATGAATTTACAATAAACCAAAAGAATTATAGAATTGATTTGAGCAGAAGGAGGATAATTGAAGTTTTCTGAAATTATAAAATATATTTAGGAAACTTCAACTATTTGATATTTAATTGGATACTATCGCCTTTGATTATGACGGTCCAAAGTTATGAATTATTGAAAATTAAAAAAAATAAGTTAAAAATTCCACAATCTTTGTAACTAAATAATTTAGAACTTTAACTTAGATTTCATTTTGAAGATATATATGGGGGATTTCATGTCAAGTGAACCAACTTTTGAAATAGACATTTCTTTAAATATGATATAAATATAAATTATTTATTTCAATAAGTCAAAGGTCACATCTTGAGTTTAGAGGCATACATATATTTAAAAAATATATAGCGATAACTAAACTCTCCTGCATACTCTGGCAATAGAGTGTCCAAAAAACCAGTTTCCGGTTTAACCGAAAAGGTGTGTTTATGAAAAACCGGTTTGGAGTTTTATCTCAAAAAAACCGATTATCCGGTTTCGGTTTTTGTCTTCAAAGAAACCGGTTAACCGGTTTATATTAAATTTTTATTCAATATGAAAAATACACTACTTCAAAATTTTTGAATTCTTAAGGCAATTATTTTATATTTTTTACGAAATATTGTCAAATGCTACAATTTTCTATATAATTAATCAATATTTTTAAAAATGATATCAAAGTTTTTCAAAAATATAGTTAAATGAGCTTTTGAAAATATATTTCATTAAAACCGGTTAACCGTCTTACAAAAACCGGTTTTTCAAAAAACCGAAATGTTAAAGAAAGCCGAAACCGTCGAATCGGTCGTTTATAAAGATGAAAAAACCGGCTGACCGATTTTCGGTTTTGGAAACTGTATCTGGCAAGTTTGAAGTTGCAAACTCGTTTAATTTAAAAGTTACTCACCAAAATGTATTTTAAAACAATTCACATGAAGAATTTAACAAACACAAAACCGCAATGAAAGGGGCTAATAACAAAGTAAACAGTCAATAATATAAAACAAGTAAGAAGTTATATGCGGTCATACCCAACCATATTATAGCCTACACCAAAGTATATTTAGAGAAATAATACAATCATACTTTTTGTGACGAGTTTTGTTTTGTTTTGTCGGGTCGGGTGCTGTTATACTAATATTTTTGGGCGTCACAAACATCGGAACAAATAGAAAATTTATGATTATAGGGTTCTTAATTTCCCGAACCACCAATAAAGATGGGAAATATTGGTCGTAGAATTTAAAAGTATATACATATGTATATGCTGGATCCTAATAAGATTCTTAAACGATATAGATATGTCTCTCTGTTCAAAAAACACGATAGGGTCCAAACGAATGGAGTTAGCTGTCTGTCCCAAATACTATTTATTGATAAGGTTTGTTTGGTATTGAAAAGGGGTAATATCGGTCCTTGATTTCACGTATCTCCCACGTAGGCGGAAGAAGGCCTTATATGTGACCAATAGTCAATTGAATCGTTTATTTCAAAAACCAGTCAACAAAAAATACAAAATTGAGTTATTGGGCAATTACTGTTCTGTAAAGATAAATGCATCGTGTCAAGCCTGACCATATAATACCCTACACTAAGTAAATGAGCAAAAACATTTTTCTTTTAAAATTTTAATGAATTATATGGGAGCTATGACCAATTATGGACTGATCACCATGAAATTAGATCGTGTGATTTATGTCTATATGAAAGTTATTTATGTTGAATTTTATGTGTATACCAACATTTTTAGATTTATGCATGTTAAAGTGATTTTCGGAAGCGGGTCCTATATGCGAGATTTGACTAATTATAGACCGATCATAATAAAATTTGGTGACATGAATTCCGTATATATAAAAATTATTTGGAGCAAAATTTGTGAAGATACCTTTACAAATTTAACATTTATGACCTGTACTCTGCGCATAAGGTTTACATGGACAGCCAGCCATACTAACGGACGGACGGACATCGTTTAATAGACTGAGAAAGTGATTATAAGTTGATCGGTTTTAATATTTTTAGGCGTTACAAACATCTTCACAAATGCATAATACCCTCCCCACTATGGTGGTGTAAGGTATAATAAAATATTTACAAGCTCAAAACCATACTTGGTTGGATATGAAGATCGTTATGGGAATATTTTTCAATGACCTACAACAGAAGCAGAGAGAACAAATATGTAAACACTTTAAGAAGTTAATTTGTCATTATACTTTTGGTTGTTTATTTCAGAAACCAGTCAAGTGCAAACTTTGTATTATTTTTTAAATATGTGTTAATATAGATAAAGTTTTATGTTTATCAAACAGTTACACAATGTATAACTTTCATAGGCAAACATATCAACTTCGTTAAAGTAACTTTTAGGTTGCTAGGGAAGTTTTCTTTGATTTACTTAAAATCTAAAATTTGTTGCTTGACTGGTTTTTGCAATAAACCACTCAATTATGGAATGATCATCACCAAAATTGGTTGTGTGAATTATTTCTATATGAAACTTATTTTTTATTAAATTTTATGAGATACCAACATTTAAAACAGATTTATGTGGGCCTTGTATGGAAGATATGACCAATTATGGACCGATCATCATGAAATGTGTGTGAAATATTTAAATATGATTTATTTTGATATAAAACATATTTGTGGAGGAATATCTATATAAAGCAGACATTTATGTGGAAAATTTTATTTTTCGTTAGAACATTTTTATGGATTTCAAGTAGTTTTAATAGGCTTCGTCCCTGTGCTAAACTTTATTGAAATATATTCTGGATCCCTATAGATAGCGGAGTCGATTAAGCCATGTCCGTCTGTTGAAATCAACTTTCCGAAGCCCTCAAATAACTTACATACACGATTTATACATCAATATCTCCGGAATTCTTCCGGCTCGGTTGCTATTTAAAAAATCGGTCCACAAATGGCTGAGATATAAGGAAAAAACCAGGACAACCTCGATTTTTTACCTATATCTGGATTAAGTCATTAATATAGACAATATGGATATCTAATGATAGAAATTTCAAAGACCTTTGCAACGACGTATATAATAAGACCAATCGGAAAAAAATATTTTTTAACCCGAATTTTTTTTTCACCAAAAGTTTTTTTCCCTAAATATTAAAAAAAAAAATTAAAAAACAAAAAAAAATTTTAAATTTAAAAAAATAAAAAATTTAAAAAACTATTTGAAAATTTTTTTTTCAAAAAATTAAACCAACTTTGAAAAAAAAATTTTGTTTACCTAAAATTATTTAAAATTTTTATTTGGAAGTATAATTTTGTGAAGGACATATAAGATTCGGCTTAGCCAAATATACAGTGGTTGACAAAACAATGGAAACTTTTCCAAATCTTCCATATGTAGCCCAAAATTTAAAATATTTTTTTAAAATAAAATTTTTTTTTTAGTATTTTACTTGTATAGTTTTATTTATATAAATTAACTGAAAAACAAACAACATAATTAATTATGTTCTGAAAAAAGGGAACAAAATTAAAAATATTCACTATTTCGCTACTGACAAAACAATGGAAACTTTTAAACTTCTGCAAGAAAGAAGTGTAAAACGAAAATAATATTTAAAAGAACGATGTAAAAAGCATCCTGTTTACAGTTATTTCATTTTTAAATTCTGGTAATTTTTCACAATTTCTTTTTCTAAGTTTTTCGCATAATTGCTTTTTTTCAAAGTTAATGAAAATGGCTAAAGTTAAGATTTGTGAAGACTTAAAAAATAAAATAATTAACGATTTTACAGCTGGTTTAAAACAAAAAAGTATCTGTGACAAATATTCAATAAATAAATCAGCAGTTTCAAAAATTATAAAGAAATTTCGTGCGACCGGTTCTGTAAAAACTCAACATTTAGGTGGAAGACCTCGTAAGACTACTCCTAGACAAGATAATTTAATAGCGAGAGAGTTCAAGAAATTCCCAAAAATAACTCCTCGAGAGGTTGTTAATAGCCTAAAATTAGAAATAAGTACCCGAACAGTCAGTTGCAGGGCAAGTGAGGCTGGTCTTGGTTGCTTTCGTCCTTGGAAAAAACCCTAATTTCTGAAAAGAACCGTTCTGCTCGTCTACAATTTGCCAGGGCTCATTTGAACTGGTCGATACAGAAATGGAATACTGTCCTCTTTTCCGACGAATCCAAATACAATTTAAGAGGCAGTGATGGGAGAACATTTGTAAGACGACCAAAGGGAAAAAATTAGATCCAAAGTACAAAAATAAGACTGTAAAGTTTGGCGGTGGCAATATTATGGTATGGGGATGTTTTTCAGGGCAAGGTATGGGCCCAATTCATATTATAAAAGATACCATGACAGGTATAGGATACAGAACCATATTAAATGATGTTATGTATCCATACGCTGAGGAAAATATGCCCCTAGTTTGGAGATTCCAATACGAAAACGACCCGAAGGGTTGTAACCGAGTGGTTACAATCCAACGAGGTACGTGATTTGAAGTTGCCTGCCCAATCGCCAGATCTCAATCCCATAGAAAATCTATGGGAAATTATAGATCGTAAAATAAGGACCCAAAATTACACCAGGAAGGAAGATTAATCGGAGACGGTTATAAGGGAATGGCAAAATATTTCAAAGGGATACCCAACAAAATATTGAGTTATTGCAAAGTTTAGACCATATTTGTTAAAATAATACCTAAGTTTCCATTGTTTTGTCAATGCCGTAATAAAGAAATCTTTTAATTTTGTTTTCTCATTTTTAGAATTTAATTAATTATGTCCTTTGTTTTTTGTTAAATTAAGTTAATAAAAGTATACAAATAAAATACTACAAAAATGTTAAAATTTTTAAAAAAAATATTTTCGATTTTATAAAATATTTGGAAAAGTTTCCATTGTTTTGTCAACCACTGTAGATCTCTTACTTGTTAACTCTAGTAATATCTATATCTCGCTTACTAAGTTAGTTAATTAAATGGGCCAACTTCGAGAAAAACTTGTTAAGAAAATCTGAGAAATCTTGAAAAAAGCTATGTTATAATGATATACATAAAGGATATGGATATCAGCCAATTTTTGCCAAAATATTCCGAGATTTTGGAATGGTTTTGAATAAAACTGAGGTCACAAAAACAAAATGGTATTAAAGTGTAATTGAGTATGTAAATAAAGTGTAAGTGAGTATGTAATTTTTGAAGCTATAAATCCGGCCAGTAGTGGAACAGATCAAATCAATAAAAATACAATAAATATATTAGCATAAGTTAGTATGAAAATAGCTTATTTTACCTGAATTCCTTTTGATGATCAATGTTGAAGGCCTCCTCCTCACTATCACTAAAACTGGGCAAACTAATGTTGCCGCGCAGCACACCACCATGACCGCCTACACCTACACCAACACCGCCACCACCATAAGCTCCAGCACCCAAATCCTCCATAGCTATTTCTATGCTGCCATTGGCAATATTTTGCACACTACCACCCACCGTCGTTACATTCGCTTTACCCCTACGACTGCTACTGCTGCGAGCAATGGCACCCGTGCTACTGCTATTATTATTATTGTTGTTATTATTAGTGTGAAGAGGACCAGCATCGCCAGCCGCAGCCACTGACGAGGGCAAATCTGTGCAGGAGGAGGCCTCCGGTACCTGTAAAGCCTGATGCTGTTGATTGGCTAGAGTTTTTGTTAGGGTATGCTTGAGACGCCGCTGCGAGCACTGCAATACATCCAGATCCAATAACTGGCGTTGTAATTGTAATTCATCTTTATAGTTTAAATCCTCGAATTTTAGACGTTCCAATTGAAATTCTATTAAATCATCTAAATCCAATAACGAAGAAGCCATTGTTTAAGGGCTTGAGAAGGGGGGAATTAAATAAGTTTTGTTTCTTTTGTAGTTGAAAGGGTTTAGGAAGAGTTTCGTTAATGAGGGGGGGTTGTGAGAAGTAGGAGCCAGATGATGACGTTTGAAATTTAGTAGAATTTGTAGTTTTGTTAAAGGATTTTTTGGGTTTAATTTAGTTTTTTTTTTTGTGAGGGGGGTTTTATAAAATTTTAAACATTTTGTTGAGGATTTTTTTAAAATAATTTTTTTTCTATTTTTTTCTAGATTATTTAAATATTTTAGAATATTTTTTCCTTTTGAGTATACACGTATACGTACACAGCCGTACAAACATTTACTTTTTTCTACACATTTTCCTCACTTGTATTCCTATACACACACATACACTAACTTTCACATACACTTTCAGCTTTTTGTATTTTTATCAATTTGCTCTTCTCCGTTTTTATCTCTTTTAATTTTAATTTGCTCCTGATGCTGTTTTTGCGTTTGTTGTTGTTTGTGTTTTAACTGCTTTTGTAGTTGTTGTTGCTGTTGTTGATGATGATAATAATGCTGCCACCTAGATTTATTCTTCATTTATCTGGTATTTTTGTTGTGTTTTTTTTGTTTAATAATTTTCTATTTTTGTTTGTGTTGTTTTTTCCTATTATTTATATAAAATATGAATATTTAGGTTATTTATTTGAAAGAATTGATTTTCTGAAAATTTGTTGTTGTTGCTGCTGCTGTTGTAGTTATTATTGTTGTAGTTGTTGTTTGTTTTGTAGCCATTTTATTGATTTTTAACACTGGCATTATATTTTTCACAGCCTTTTGGCTGCCTTTGGCTTAATGCTCTGGCTTAGTGGAAAATGGCAAATTATAAACTTTTTTGTTTTTTTATTTCAACATTTCTCGTGTTGTTGTTGTTCTTTTTTTTTTGTTGGTTGGTATTCCTCTACATATAAGTATTTTCTAGCTGTTGTGTAGGGGCAAAAAAAAGAAAAAAAATCGGAAAAATCGTTTTTTTTCTTATTTCTTGATTTGCTGCTGTTGTTATTGTTTTTGTTGCTGGTAGTATTTACTAACGATGTTACGAACCTTAAAACGAAAACTATATTTTTTTGTTCTCGCTTTTTTTTTTTTTTTTGCTTTAATATTTTATTATGCCATAATAAGTTTCATTTTAACATTTTTCTATATATTAAGCATTTTTTTCTCTAGTAATATATACTATCGATAACTTTAATAAATTTTCTTTTTCTATATTATATATATATAACTTTAGCTTTATAGCTTTTTCTATATAAATTTCGAAAGGAATTCTTTCTTTATTTTTTCTTCTTTAATAAATATTTTTTTTCTTT
Organism: Calliphora vicina; assembly: GCF_958450345.1. Lineage (NCBI taxonomy): Eukaryota > Metazoa > Arthropoda > Insecta > Diptera > Calliphoridae > Calliphora > Calliphora vicina. Next base: position 129,947,598 of record NC_088781.1, read on the forward strand.
CATTTAAATACCTTTTTTTTATTATTTTGTTATGTATGTATAAGTTTAGGAAAAAAAATAGAGTTGTACAAAAAAAACACTGCAGAAAAAACAAACACTCACACAATTAATAAACAGTTGTTATTAGAAAAATAAAATTTTATTAAAAAAAATTTTGTTAATGTTTGTTTAAAGTTTTTTTTTAATTTTTTTCATTAATTTTGTATTTTTTTTTTACATTTAAGTAACGTCTCGTTGTTTAAATATACTATATAGAATTCCCGTTACTAATATATACAACAATCGTTACAACCGTTCAACGTTTTGTCGTTGTATGAATTTAAGTAGAAAATGTTAAAGTGTATTTTATATTTTCGTGTGTGCTTTTTTTTCTTCTATTATTTTACTCTCGTTTTTCGTGCTCACACACACGATTATAGTGAGTGGTGTACTCGTACCTATAAACATTTACCGTTAAATGTAGTAGTTCCGTTTTTCGCTCTCTCTGTATCTCTCTCTCTTTATTGACATTTTGCCATATTCATGTGAATGTAGCATATATTTTGGGGCTTAATTACAATGTGAGCGGCAGGCGTTTGAATTATTCGAGTATAGTAACATACTTGAAGGAAATTGAGGCACATAAAGTACTTATAAAAATTTTGAAAATTTTTTTTTTAAATTAAAAACTTTTTTCTCAAAATGTGCTAGCAGGCAAATATCATCAGCGTAGTCGATTCATATTCCATGTAATGCCTCTACTAATACGGATTGATTGCTGCATAATTGAGTTCAATATAATGTTGTACCCCAGTGCTTACAACAATCGGATTGCTTAACATACGTTCATGCAGTACTCGTTTTGTTGAGATACCATACATAGCTCTGATATGGTTGATTAGCTCAGGTGGAATTCCCGATGTGCGTTCCAAATTGTCTGATGGTGGATAGTATCAAATGATTTGTGCGAAGTCGATAAATATCAGATATAGTGAAGATCTCCATTCAACAGACTGCTCCACTATGAGCCATAGGCTATTTACATGATCGGTGTGGTCTGAAACCAGCTTGCTCATTTTGAAGATCTGCTGAAATTGATGATTACAATCTAGCATGGATTATGTTCGCTAACACCTTATTAATCACAGTTAAAAGAGATATATCCCGCCAGTTCTTGCATTCTGCTAAGTCTCCCTTCTTGGATAATTTAATTATCACTCCTTCACTTAGTTCAGCCTTAAGCAGTTCAGGATTGATAATGATTATGGATGGTGCCTTGAGATTCTTCAATGCACGTATAGCATTGGCGATCTCCGTTTCGTCTGGGCAAATCGTACTCATGTTGGATCTGAATTGATGTGAAGTACAGTGACATTGCCAGACAGTTGTGGGTTGCGAAATTGATAGTATGTCGGCATTATAGGCTGATTATATTGTAGTTGCCGTTCCATGGATGAGGCAGTTCCTCCTGTCGGGTTTTTAAAGGGATATATGGTTGAACGAGCGTTCCCTGATATCTGATATGCAATTTCGTACAAATCTCTACTTCGATGTGTATCGACAGCTGCCTGGGCCGCATATCTTGCCGCGAACTTGTTACGTCACTGATTCGTAGACTACACACTTGTCATATTGGTTTCTAATCAGTGATGTACAATTTTCAAACTGAATATTTGGTTAAGCTTGATGTTAAAGCGTTATGCCATATCCCAACCCCTTTGTATTAATATACACCATGATTATATTCTTGGACAAATTTGAAATATAATCCCTACATAATTTTTGTTATTTTGCTATAATTTTATTCTATCTATCTTTTATATCCACAACTCAATATAAAAATTTAATACACCTTTTTTAATATCCTTTCTTTTAAATTAATATAATGGAATCATTTATTAAATAAAAAATAGAATTAAATAATACAATATTTAAAATAATTAATTGTTCAATGTTACAAATAAAAATTTAAATTTTATAAAGACCAATAATAGAAAATAACTTGCATATACGAGTTCCAACGAAAATAGTGTTATTCAAAATCAATAAAACAAAAAAAAAAAAACTAATTCTGCCAGTTAAATTGATCCAAAGAAACTTGATAACTTTCACCGTGGTGATTTGTTTTTAAATGTTTATAAATTTCAGCATTTATATTTATTTTAGCATTCAATTGTTTTTAATAAATTCATTTTCTATTTGAGTTTTTACTTATAAAGTTTTCAATTACAATATTTAAAAAAATTAAGTTTATTTTCATTTGTCATCATTCACTTATTTTTTTACACATCCAAAATTTGTATATAGTTTTTATTTAAAAAGAAAACGTGTTCAAAATTGCAAATTTTATTTAATATTTTTATTTAATTCACAATTCATTTATATTTTGATACACAAGTTTGTACATTTTCCAAATTTAATATTGGGTTTTTTTATGTTTATGCCTTTTATTTAAAAGAAAAATTTCATATTTATTTAGATTCAATATTTTAGCACTTTTTATTTAATTTCATTGACTTTATTTTCTCCAATTTTCACTTTATAATTTCGTGCAATATCCTTGTCTATATTTTATTGGAATATCCTTTTTTATATTTTATTTGGAATATTCTTTTATATTTATTTCGATATATCCTTTCTAATATTGCACAATTTCCAAAACAAAACATAAAAATATTACTTGATATTACACAAGTATTTTACAGTGAAAACAACCCCAATAAACTTCATTTCACCAGGCAATCTAAACTTTTTATACTGGGTCTGTAGGGTAGATTTATAAGCTCTTGTTCGAGCAACGTTAACGGCACCTTTAAGTTGTCTTTTATCTTCTTAATCAAAGCTAGTTTTATGGCAATTAGCAATTTCTTCTATTATTAGTATTGGCAACCAGATAGAGGCCCCATAGCATAGTATAGGCCCAGTGAAATAGCAAAAATTCCAATCGACAGCTTAGAGTACTGGAATTTGGATATCCAGTACTCTAATATGTCGTTTGGGATCTTAAAAATCATCTTTATTCCAAATACCTGGATGTAGACACCTCCGCCAACACTCTCCTAACTTTCAGAGTCGTCCGTATAAATGGAATGACTCACTTTATAAATAATCCTTGCATACAAATAATACTTGTGTGGCCTTACGATCGATGCTTGTAGACACCAAATCTATGGATCTAGTTTAGCCTTGAGCAAAGTGATTTCATTGGAGCTGTTCCCAAAGCTCCTGCTATCAGGATTACAAGTTCATTTAGTATGTTCCCACGAAAATTCACATTCTAGTCCTTAAATTTGCCAATTGGAATTACAAAAACCAAACATATGCGAAATTCCTGATAAAGTGCAAAGAGGGACATCGAAAATAATAAAGACAGCTAGGAGTTAACTACAAATGATTTTATTTTGTAGCATTCAAGCATCATTTCGAACATGTAAAATCATCTTTCAAGGTACCTCTCTTCAATTCATATGGTTTTCCAATCTCTTGTTGAGTTTGACAAAAATCTTCATGGAGTAATGCCTCCAATTCTTGGTGTTCAAACTTTGTTGGTAGCAAATTTGACATTTTCGAAGCAAAAAAATTTTGTTGTTTACACTATAATGTTCAATAACTAAGTGAGAATAAATGACAGATAAGTACGCTTCAAAATGACATGTAAGTTTTACAAAGCAAAACTTTTTTAGTTTGATTACCTGGTCTATTTGGACGTTATAGGGGTTTGTTAGTAGATCCTGGAACATCTGTCCGTACCTTGGATGCCAATTGCGAGACTTTGCAGGATAAAGATGTTGTTGTGTCTTTTCACAGATGTTGTTATGATCCTAAGACTGGACTCTTCAACAGTTAATTGTTTTATTAAACCTGGTTACTCCAAATCGCATGTTAGCAATTGACATATAGCTTTTTTAAACTCTTTGGAAGAAGTCTTCTTGGTTTGCCGAGACATTGAATCAACTCCTAACTGAAACTTAGTATATGATTCTAACGTTTAGTACAAATACTAGAATATATGGTTCATTGGATCCTATTTTAAAAGGTTTAACTGAGAATATACAAAAGGTGGTCTTTTTAATCTAAACTTTTTCTAAATCATCAACTACAGCAGGAATTCAATATCAGTTTTGCAAGAGTCAACCATGCATTCAGTGAATTCTAAGTATTCAAAGTATAAGCTCTTCTCATGGAGGAAAATTTACAGCCAACAAAGAGACCCAATTCGGTAGTAAAAATTGCTGATTGAAACTTTTTGAATCTTGGATTTCAATAGGTATAATTTTAAACTAATCAATTAATACTTCGAATGTAAAGCTTCCTGAATGTATAGCGTTGACTAGGTGGAGAAGGAAGACATTCATATTTTGAGTTTCAGTAGATAAATTTGGAGTTCCAGTATCTGTACAAACTTTCATACCTTTTGAATATTATTCAGATTCTGAAGTCCTTTAGGAGTTGCGGCACTGAATGTTTCTTTTCGTGAATGTATAGCGTTGACTAAGCAGCAGGAGAAGGAAGACATATTTTTTGGAGTTCCAGTCTCTGTACAAACTTTCATACATTTTGAGGATTATAAAGTCCTTTAAAAGTTGCGGCACTGATGGTAGGACCAGATATAAATTTTAGTTTTTTGCAGCAATAGAAGTGGAAACAACTTTAGAACTTCTTAACTGTGATAGAGATGTAAAATTTAAATAGAGCAGACCAAAATTGGCCAATTACTCGTTTTTTTAACTTTTTGATTAGAGAGATTTTGAAATCAAAGAATTCCAGGAAGACAACAAATAATTCTAGAATTTTTGTTAATATTCTTATACATATTAAATAAAAATGTATAAACCTTTTCATATATTGCTTTTAAACCACTCCACTTAATTTCATAGAAACTCCAAAAAATGCGTAATAAATAGTTAAACAAAATCCCCTTGCCCGATTTATTACAAAAACCCCATTCCATGATAATTTCCAAAAAAGTTCTTTGTCGCCAAGTCGCCTACCGCTTTCCTTTCTAGAATTTGTTTGCTGTCGCCACCTTTTAAATTTTCCAGCTAAATAGTGCTGATTTTAGTTCCTTCATAATCTGACTAAACACTTGACAAAAATTCATAAAAATGTCTCTTCTCTCTCTTATAAGTTTATTTGAGTTCCTTTTAGATTTTCTTTATATATTTTTGTTCATATAAAAATTATTATTTTATTCTACTAACCACTTCCTTTTAACACAAATTCAATTCATTCACATGTATATACACACACTAACCTCACACTTACACACATAATACTCATATAAACTATTTCATATTGTTGTAGTTGTTTGGTTTATTGTTTGTTCAACGTAGCCATATAACAAAACAAATCAGGAAAATATAATCATGCAAAAACCCCTTGAAAATATACTAAGCTACACTCGAATTACAACACAGCGCCTAATAATAGGCAAAAGTAAATGTCAAAAACATGAAACACACACAAAACTGACACACACTCATTCTTACTCTCATTTAACAAAATGTTACACACAAGCGCACATTTATCACACAGAGTGGAAAAAAAGGCAAAGAAAGAATATAGAAAATATACAACAACAACAACAATAAAACTTAGCACATGTTTTGTTTAAGCTTTTTTTTCGTGCTCTTTTTCGAAAAGTGTGATGTTTTTTCTGCTGCTTCTTCTTCGTTTTTTTTAGAACAAAACAAAAATTTACTACTACACAAACAGAGAAAAACACAACTACAATAAACATGAGTAAAAAAAACACAGTATTTTAAACGAAAACCGTTAGTTTTGGCCAGAGTATGGTGGGGAGAGTGAGAGGCTAGAAAGTAGGCTTATTTATTTATTATATGTGCATGTCTGGTTGTGTATGCATGTGCTTTTATTTTTTTTTTGTATCCAAAAAAATGTATGTCATTTCAACGAACACTCTATAGTTTATTATGTTTTTATTAATTACATGGCGTAAATGATGTAAAAGAACAAGCTGGTAAAAAAAATAAAATATCCCACTTGTAACTCAGAGATTATAAGTCATACACACTAAAACATCACTCACTCTCACTCTTCATTCATTGTTATGTGTAGTACCATTAATATCATCAGGGATGCGTAAGGGAAATTATAAATTGTGCTAATGAAATGGAAACAAATTGTACTTTTAAGAACTAAGGAAATTTAAACATTTTTCTAAATATCAAATGGATTAATCAGGTTTGGTTATTAAAGGTTGGTGGTATTCAGAATTATGTCAAATACCAAGGGCCACGAGTCAAATTATTTTCCATCTGTAGAATCTACTTCAAAATCCCATAAAACTCTTTATCCTGCCCGACCTTTACTTTACTAGATCAAGTCTTGAGCTTAAAAAAGTGAAAGCAGAGGAGACTGGAACGATTTTCCCCTTTTTCTTCCTCTTTCATCTATGAATTCAAGACTTAGATTTGGTTATAAATGATCATTATGTCAAATACACATGGAAAATTTGGTAAATTTTTATAACAAGGGCCATGAGTCCAATTATTTTCCAGCTGTAGAACCAACTAGAGATTCTTATTAAACCTAGATATAAAGAATCAAACTCAATGAATGATAAGATTCACAGTTTTTGATCAAAGAGATCCCATAAAACTCATTATCCTTCTCACCCTTTCATTGTGCTAGTTAGAGCTAGTTCCCACACGTCAAGTTTACTAGAGCAAGTCTTGAGTTTAAAGAAGAGAAAGGAGAAGAGATTGCAACGATTTTCCTCTTTTTATACCCTTCACCTTCGTGAGAAGGGTATATATAAGTTTGTCATTCCGTTTGTAATTTCTACATTTTTCATTTCCGACCCTATAAAGTATATATATTCTGGATCCTTATAGATAGGGGAGTCGATTAAGCCATGTCCGTCTGTCTGTCTGTTGAAATCAATTTTCTGAAGACCCCAGATATCTTCAGGATCCAAATCTTCAATAATTCTGTCAGACATGCTTTCGAGAAGTTTGCTATTTAAAATCAGCAAAATCGGTCCCTAAATAACGGAGATATGAGCAAAAATCCGGGACAACCTCGATTTTTTACCTATTTTTGATCTATATCTGGATTACTAAGTCATTAATATAGACAATATGGATATCTAATGATAGATATTTCAAAGTCCATTGCAACGATGTAGATAAGGCTATAGTAAGTTGGACCTACAATGGGTCAAAATCGGGAAAAATATTTATTAACCCGAATTTTTTTTTCATCCAAAAATTTTTTTGTCGTACATTTTTTTTCCAAAAAAAAAAATTTAAAAAATAAAAAAAAATATTTTAAAAAAAATTGAAAAAAACTTTTTTTTGAAAAACAATGAGTCAAATTATTATGCAGCTGTATAACCAACTTGAGCTTCTTATTAAACCTGGATATAAAGCCTCCAACTCAATGAATGATAAAACTCACAGGTTTTGATCTAAAGTATCCTATAATACTCATTATTCTGCCCACCCTTTCATCTGTTACTGATAGTTCACACATGTCAAGTTTACTGGAGCAAGTCTTAAGGCCCAACTATAATATGCATAAGCTAGCTTAAGGTAATGTCAAAACCGAACGAAAAGTCTGTCAAATGCTTAAGAAAATTCAAAGAAACTTTTAGGTGGCTATAATGTACTTACGTGCATTCAAAACTATTTAGCCCCATTTGAACATTTATGTGCAACTTGCAATTAAAAAAATACGTATTTCTTATTATTTTATCAAAATATATAAATTTTCTTCATCCTTTTCATTTATTTCTTTATTTTCTTTGTATAAAATAAATAAACAGCTGATTCCGTACGGAATGTGCGACCAGCTTCGCACTTTGCTTAAGCAAATAAAATTCGACGAAACTTGACGAAACTCTCTTAACTACATTATAGTTTGTCACATACGTTTTATATGTATTCGCACATTTGCTTAAGCTGCAATCTGCCTTCACTTTTAGTATAAAAAAGCTCAAATATGTCCAGCTGCAGCTTGACTAGAGTAGACATCCGCAAATCCTGGTAGGTACGTAGTATATTGGTTTAGCCTTTATCAGACTCTATTTCTCCTTGGGGATAACCTGCTTCTTTTGAAGACATTCATTGATGTCTTCTTTAAAGGTCTTGTTTATCATCGGGTAATAGTTTGACATCCGGTAGATGGTGTCTTTTGTCATACTGTTCAGATTTACAGTAACTCCATTTCAGAGAACCAAGCCGATCGGCTGAAAATCGGCGGCTAGCCGCCGCTGGTAAATTTTTCATTATCACGCCGCCGCCGACTTGAATCGGCTTAAAAGCTGAGCCGGCTCAAAGAAAGCCGCCGATTATCATCTGCGCCGCTGAAACCAATTATGTGTTTTATTTTACACATCAATATTTTTTTAGAAATAACACATGGAAAAGTATGTATTATTTTTCCAGTGTTTTAGAAAAAAAATTTAATAATATTTATTAATATTATCGGCTGCTTTTCTTATGTATCGGCTGCTTTTTTACATTTTATGGAGAAAAAAAATAATTGATTTGTGTTTCAGTAGATTAATCAAAGGCATGATGATCAGTTGTAAATTTATTTTGTTAGGATTTTATGTGGACAAATTTTAAAAAATAATATAACTTTCAAATGAAATATTTATATCACCTTCTACAACAAGTTTTTTGTAGAATTTTGTATGAAATCATCATCAAATACTGACGACTAAGTTCTTTCAACATCGAAAAATTTTGCAGTAACTCTTTGTCGTTTCTCTATCAGAATCTGAAAATTTTCTAGTTTTCTATTTATGACCAATGATGTTGACAATTTTAGTTTTTAAGATTCCAATCTTACGGGCTATTTATGGTCAATCATTTGTTACCAAATGTGTAAATAAAAATCAAAGTATTTTCATTTTTATTATTATTTACCCAACGTTTCGTTTGTTTGTTTCAAACTTCTTCAGGGGTTTTTCTTTTATTGTTGAATTCTAGCGACAAAAACATATAAATATTTTATTATAAATCATTGAAAAACTTAAGATATCACAGTTCAACTTACGAAATTCTATTGTTTACATTGTCAATTAACTTATTATTTAAAAAACTGGACTTCACGACACAGAATTAATAAATAAATAAATAATCATTACAACACAAACATATACTATAAGTCAAACTTAATACTAATATCACAGAACTTCAACTGATTTAATAATTAAATATTGCAGCGGAATATTGCAGTTTTGTGTTATCCTTGTCCTCTTTCGTGTTCATTGTATTGTGTATTTTTTGTTGTATTCTTAAGCTTTCAAGAGTGTATCGTTTGTTCTCTTTTTGTTCTCTGTCCAATATCTTAATATTGTCAAAATCCATCTTATGATTGCACTCCTTTACGTGCAGAGATAATGCCGTCGTTATTTTTCCTTTTTCAATATCTGTTTTGTGTTCATTAACTCTCGTCCCCAACATTCTCTTTGTCGTACCAATGTAAACCAAGTTACATCTCTCCCTTTCATTACCGTCACATTTTATCTCATAGACCACATTATCACTCTTAAGTTTGTCAATTTTTGTTTTGTTGTTTGTAAATAGATGCCTCAGTGTCATATTTGATTTGTAAGCTATTGTTGTTGTTTTCTCTGTGATCATTCTCTTCATTGTTTTTGTCTCCGTTAGTTTGGGAATAAATGGTACACTGTAAAAAACTTTTTCCTCCTCAGTGTTTGGATTTTTCTGCTGTTTTTCATATTTTAGTACTTTGTTGATTAAATTGTTCGTCATATATGTTGGGTAACTATTCTTTGTAAGTATTTTTCTTATTCTATTAATATTGGTTTTCCTGTATTCAACATCACTTATCTGTAATACTTTCCTTATTAAATTCGTCGCTGTACTTATCTTCATTTTCAATGGTTGTGTAGAGTTGAAGTTAACCATTCTACCTGAAGATGTGGGTTTCGTGTACCAATTTGTCCTTATTCTTCCATTATCCTTGATGATATTGATGTCCAGATACGGTATTGACATATTCTTCTCGCGTTCTATTGTAAATTGTATCTTATTGTGATAAACGTTCATTGTTTTTAATATCTTCTCTTCGTCCGATTTCCTTATAATCGCAAACAAGTCATCCACATACTTAGTGATAAACTTAATCTCTATATTATTAGCCCTTAATTCGTCAATTACATCGTCCAGTAGTGTGTCAAGTACAATATTTGCAATTGTTGGCGATAGGGGGTTTCCCATTGGCATACCATATGTTTGATGGTAAAATTTATTGTCAAAAGTGAGATAGTTATTATCAGTTAAACAAAACTGAAGAATTTTCAAAAATGTTTGCCTTGGTATTGCCGTGTGTTCCTTAAGTGTTTTCCATTTGTCAAGTATATTCCTTATAGCCAAGTGAATCGGTATATTAGTGAATAATGATACCACGTCGAAAGAGACCATAATATCGTCATTTTCCAATGAGACGCTTTCCAGTTTTCGTTTTAATTCTACTGAATTTTGTATATTGTATTTGGGCGACACAATATTCCTCAAAATTGTTCCAATATACTTCGAAAGACTGTAACACGGTACCTTCATGGATGCAGATATCGGTCGAAGTGGTATTCCGTCTTTGTGTATCTTTGGCAGTCCATATAACTCAGGTGCTGCTGCCGCTTGTGTCGTCATGTTGAATTTCTCGTATCTGGTAATGTACCCATCTTTTCCCAATTGTGTAATTAAGTTATTGTTCCTTTTCTGAAGACTAGTTGTTGGGTCAATTTCAATTTTCCTGTATGTGCTCTTGTCATCTAATAATTGGTACATTTTCTCCATATAATCTCTCCTATATAATATCACAGTCTTATTCCCCTTGTCTGCCGTAGTTATAATTATGTCCTTCTCGTGTTTCTTAATGAAGTTCCTGGTGACCTCGTATATACTCAGTATAAATTTATCTTTCTCCGTATTCCTAAGATTCCTTTTGAAGTATGCAATTCTGTTCGCTATTTTCGATCGCGTTATGTCCTTTTCTGTATCATCTTTTATACCCTGAACCCATTGTTCCATGTCAGCTATAAGCGGTATAGGTGTGAAATTCTTTCTATCTACTGGTATTGCAAACTTGTTCCCCAGTGATAATAACCATTTATGTTCCATTTCAAACTCTATACTCGTGTGGTTAATAAACCAGTCGTCATTGTATACGAGGTTCAGTTTCTCAAACTTCTCGTGTTTCAATTTCGTCATCTTCATTGAATGTGTAAGTTTTATCCTCGATCTGATATTGTAAAATTTATCCCACTGTTGGTTCTTGAATTTCGTAAGTTCCATTTTGTCAAGTGTATTTTTCATCTCCTTTTCAATCTTTCTGATCTCTGATCTTGTATATGTTGTGTTTGTATGTGTATCTTTTATCTCTATGTTCAATAACTTTGCGTGTAAGTTTGTCTCTATTTTCTCTATGTCTATCCGTGATGTTTTTGTTGTAACTAATTGTTTTAATGTTCTTGTACTGTTTCTTACATGTGTTGGTATGATTCCCATGTGTCTGCATTCTTGTAAAAATGTTGTTCTCTCCATCAATTTAGCCAATCTCTCCATCTCTCTGCTATATTTCTTCAGTAAGCTGCTAGTATGAATGTTGTATTTGTTCCTAATTTTCTCGAAGAAACTTTCCATACTTATTTTTGTCGTCATGATGTTATTTTTCGTTTCACCTCCTCTCTTCGGCGGGCCCTCCGATAGTTAATTTTCTAGTTTTCTATTTATGACCAATGATGTTGACAATTTTAGTTTTTAAGATTCCAATCTTACGGGCTATTTATGGTCAATCATTTGTTACCAAATGTGTAAATAAAAATCAAAGTATTTTCATTTTTATTATTATTTACCCAACGTTTCGTTTGTTTGTTTCAAACTTCTTCAGGGGTTTTTCTTTTATTGTTGAATTCTAGCGACAAAAACATATAAATATTTTATTATAAATCATTGAAAAACTTAAGATATCACAGTTCAACTTACGAAATTCTATTGTTTACATTGTCAATTAACTTATTATTTAAAAAACTGGACTTCACGACACAGAATTAATAAATAAATAAATAATCATTACAACACAAACATATACTATAAGTCAAACTTAATACTAATATCACAGAACTTCAACTGATTTAATAATTAAATATTGCAGCGGAATATTGCAGTTTTGTGTTATCCTTGTCCTCTTTCGTGTTCATTGTATTGTGTATTTTTTGTTGTATTCTTTTCATTTCAAGAAATATTGTTCGAAAAAGTTTAGAGATATTTTTAAAGTATTAAAAATGTATTAATGGTATCAAAAACATACATATTTATACCCTACACCACCGTAGTGGGGAGGGTATTATGCGTTTGTGCAAATGTTTGTAACGCCCAAAAATAGTAGTCTAACAACCACCTTAAAGTATACTGATCGATTAAACGATGTCCGTCTGGCTGGCCGTCCATGTAAACCTTGTGCGCAGAGTACAGGTCGCAAGTTTCAATATTGTTACGTTTCAACCTTTTCAAAACGTTGGATTATTTCCTTTAAATAAACCGGATACTTTTGATTGTAAATAATAGCCGTTTAGTAGTTTGAAAATTGTAACAACTCTTTATTTATTTAAAATGTACAACAACAGAATTAAATAGTCACTCACTGTTTTTTATACACGTTTATAAATTCGCAGAAATACAGACATATTTTATAATGTACACGAATTCACGAATTCAAAGCGTCTCTGATAAACTGACTAACGCCTGCAACCTCTGCCACTATTTATAACACTGACATCTGCACTCTATATTGCTATTTAACTGTATAGAGCTTTATAATACATACGCCATCTGTGGTGTACTTTCTACAATGTTCATTAACTGAATATTCGAATTCGAATATACGGTCGCAGCAAACAGCGTTGCCATACTTACGATCAATGGTCAACTGAAAGCTTTTATTCAATGTTAATAATGCCCACAGATATGTTACAGTTTGCTATTACAGCACTGCTATTTGAAAACATTATGCTACCTTTAAATCAGCCGTTAAAATCGTTATATTTGAATTCAAGTATTCAATATATTTCGATAAAATTTGGTACATATTATTTTTTTGGCCCCAGGACAGCATATTGAAACTGGCTGAAATCGGTCCATTATTTCACCTAGCCCCCATACAAATGTCCTCCCGAAATTGGACTTTATCGGTCATTAATGTTTGATTTATTTATGTATCTCCACAAATTCCGCTCCAAATAAGTTTTATATATAGAAAATTCATGTCATTAAATTTTGTTACGATCGGTCCATAAATAGTCATAGGTCCCATATAGACCCCCTTCCGAAAATCCCTTTAACGTGCATAAATCTCTTAAAAATGTTGGTATACACACAAAATTCAACATAAATAACTTTCATATAGACGTAAATCACACGACTTAATTTCATGGTGATCGGTCCATAATTGGTCATAGCATCCTTATAAGGCCCACTTCCGAAAATCACTCACGAATATTAATTTTTGATGTTTTTGAAAATAAAAAAATTTTGTTCATTTACTTAGTGTAGGGTATTATATGGTCGGGCTTGACCAACCATACTTTCTTACTTGTTTTTATAATGGATGAAGTCATGCACTATAGAAGTGGAATCAACGAATTAATCGACTACGAATCATAAAGGTACTTTCACAATTTATACAGTTTTGTGACACTTAATTGCTCTTTTACTGCAAGGACAAGAACTATACATCATGAATACCGCTATTATTTTTAAAACAATCACACATTGAAGATCTTGCTAACATTGTTAATCCGAATTTAATATTAAGTATTGTCATAAAAATACATTATCAATTTTAGCCGACATTTAAGCCGCCGCCGTTACATTCTTGTTTAAGCCGCCGCCGCCGACTAAAATATACCCCGCCGCCGCCGCCGATCATTTTAATTCGGCTTGTTTCTCTGCTCCATTTATGCTTGTGGATAATCTTCTCAGTTTTTGATTATCCTCGGCAATCTTGCTATTAGTCTTAGAGTCAGCTGTGTCGATTATCTTAGCTCTATCAGTTATAGCTTGTCAACATTAGACCGTGACTTTTTAAATTTCCCTCCTCTTAACTAAAGTTCAACACTAGACCTGTCAGGAGGCATCTAACATTTGACTCCTGTCATAGTTTGAACGTTGAATGGAATTTCGTTGTGACGGTAAAGATACTGAAGATGCAGAACATTTTAAATTCCTGGTTAAGGTCTCTACTGCCGTAACAATTGAAAAAGTTCACAATATGAGTTTGGCCGATCGGAGATTGAAAGTGTGAGAGATTGTGGAAGCCATAGGAATCTCACATGGCTAGCATGGTTTCAATTTTGAATGATCACTTGGGTATGAAAAAGCTTTCCGCAAGATGGCTCACATGTGCAGTTTCCATACCAAAAATTCATGAATTGGTCTAGGAATTATTCCCTTCTTCATCAATAAAAAAAATCATATTTTGGTGGCCTCGACAATTTCTATTTTTTTGGAAGGGATCAACAAATTGTAGAAACATTGGACATACACTTTGTTTGAGCTCAAAGGAGACTATGTTGGAAAATAAAATGATTTTTTTTTATCCAAAAACCTGTGTTTCATTCAAAAAGTCATGGACTTATTGACTCGCTCTCGTACAAGAATGATCGTTCTTGTTTCCTAGTATGCCTTTGGTATAATAAGGAGATGTGATCAGTATCTGAGGTAATCGAGATCGATCCTCTTCCTGAATTCCAATTAAAGAAGACCTTTTCACAGGGAGTTACTAAAGGGACTCAAAACAGTCCAAAACCATTCAGGATTTATAGTTTTATAATAATGATGTCAATGCCGAAGCCTTCTAACTACAAATTAAGATCAGCGTTAGGCTTAATTGTCCGAATCTCTATCAGGGCGGTAGTGGGTCATCTCTCCATTTCCGCAGATATATTCTACTTGACATCAAGTTCTTACCTATTATTATTTTGAAACACTAGTGTGCTCAACTTTACACTCCAATTTTACTATCCGGGATAAAGATATTGAATTTTCTACTTTATCTCAGTTCAGATTTCATAATCTCTTCTTTAAACTCCATTTGAATATTTTATTTGGGTTTTATCGGTGTAGCGCATTTAAAGTTCAGTTACGCCATGACTTTTCCTTACTTATTAATATCATGCTGAGCTAAGGAGCAAGTCAAATCAATCATATAGGAAAAGCGGCATATTAACACTTCCAAAATGTTGCTAACGGAAATGTCAAATTTGAATGAATTGATTTGTATGGAATCTGTTAAAGGTTTGGCAACAGTAATAAGAACAAATAGAAATAGGGTTTGTTTAAGTTACTACAAATACGAAAAGTACATTTGTAAAAATAGTACCCCAAATAGTACAAATGTAGCAACATTTTCAACCCTGCTAGCTATTAACATAGAGAAATACACATAGAGCGGAAACTAGAAAAAAACACAAACCAAAAAAATTACTCAAAATATTTACACATTCGAGTGGTTTTTGTTTTTACAATGTTTTTTTTACTAACACTTTTCTGATCTATGTGTATTTATCTATGCCTATTAATATTTACCATAAAAATAAGCTGAAGTATTAGAGCATAAAGAAAGAAAAAACTACTGTTTTTTCAATTGAAACAAAAAAATTGTGTAAGACAAACGCACAAAATCTAAAACCGCCACAATATAATTGTAATTTCATTTGTTAAACGTAAATAAATATGAAGGGTGTTTAGTTGTAAAAATATTAACAATAACAACAAAACGTAATGAAAAACCCAGGAAAGAATCAAAAGTAATCAGGGGTGATTGATTGCAATTACAAGGGTTTCCACACACACAATAATTGTTAGACACGTAATTGTGCCTAAAAGACTAATAAATCTTAAATAAACAATTAAATATTAATGATTTATAAGAAAACAAAAAAAAAAAACGAAAAACTCATTTAAGAAACGAACTATTTAATTAAGCGTGTAAACAACTGTAGAATGAAATCAAGGCAGTTTAGTTTAGATTTATATTTACTAATTAATTGGGAAGAAAGTACAAAATTATTTTTAAAGTACAACTACATAATTATTAAACAAAAAGTCGTAAAAAGATTTACTTATTTTTTTTATAAGGTTTAATCAAGATTATATTGCTTTAAGGAAGTTTTTATAAAAGTTCTTGTTATCAAATAATATTTGTCCATTAATTTTTAAGCTTTTAAAAAGGATTTTCTTACTTAAACGTCAAAATATAGTCGTTGGCATTGCTATAGAGTGCTGCCAGTTCTTTTAGCAAAATGCTTAGCACGTTCTCAAACCATACCAATACATTCCAGTAGAATTGCCATATTGAACTGCCAGTGTTGTCAGTTTCATTCTCAAGACAGTGTATGAAAAGGCCAATTAAAAACCTGAACCAGTATTTTTTATGAAATGTGCTCAATATGTTGTAATTTCAACCTTTTATTAACGGCTAGACTATGACTAGACTATGACTAGACTATGACTAGACTATGACTAGACTATGACTAGACTATGACTAGACTATGACTAGACTATGACTAGACTATGACTAGACTATGACTAGACTATGACTAGACTATGACTAGACTATGACTAGACTATGACTAGACTATGACTAGACTATCACTAGACTATGACTAGACTATGACTAGACTATGACTAGACTATGACTAGACTATGACTAGACTATGACTAGACTATGACTAGACTATGACTAGACTATGACTAGACTATGACTAGACTATGACTAGACTATGACTAGACTATGACTAGACTATGACTAGACTATGACTAGACTATGACTAGACTATGACTAGACTATGACTAGACTATGACTAGACTATGACTAGACTATGACTAGACTATGACTAGACTATGACTAGACTATGACTAGACTATGACTAGACTATGACTAGACTATGACTAGACTATGACTAGACTATGACTAGACTATGACTAGACTATGACTAGACTATGACTAGACTATGACTAGACTATGACTAGACTATGACTAGACTATGACTAGACTATGACTAGACTATGACTAGACTATGACTAGACTATGACTAGACTATGACTAGACTATGACTAGACTATGACTAGACTATGACTAGACTATGACTAGACTATGACTAGACTATGACTAGACTATGACTAGACTATGACTAGACTATGACTAGACTATTACTAGACTATGACTAGACTATGACTAGACTATGACTAGACTATGACTAGACTATGACTAGACTATGACTAGACTATGACTAGACTATGACTAGACTATGACTAGACTATGACTAGACTATGACTAGACTATGACTAGACTATGACTAGACTATGACTAGACTATGACTAGACTATGACTAGACTATGACTAGACTATGACTAGACTATGACTAGACTATGACTAGACTATGACTAGACTATGACTAGACTATGACTAGACTATGACTAGACTATGACTAGACTATGACTAGACTAGACTATGACTAGACTATGACTAGACTATGACTAGACTATGACTAGACTATGACTAGACTATGACTAGACTATGACTAGACTATGACTAGACTATGACTAGACTATGACTAGACTATGACTAGACTATGACTAGACTATGACTAGACTATGACTAGACTATGACTAGACTATGACTAGACTATGACTAGACTATGACTAGACTATGACTAGACTATGACTAGACTATGACTAGACTATGACTAGACTATGACTAGACTATGACTAGACTATGACTAGACTATGACTAGACTATGACTAGACTATGACTAGACTATGACTAGACTATGACTAGACTATGACTAGACTATGACTAGACTATGACTAGACTATGACTAGACTATGACTAGACTATGACTAGACTATGACTAGACTATGACTAGACTATGACTAGACTATGACTAGACTATGACTAGACTATGACTAGACTATGACTAGACTATGACTAGACTATGACTAGACTATGACTAGACTATGACTAGACTATGACTAGACTATGACTAGACTATGACTAGACTATGACTAGACTATGACTAGACTATGACTAGACTATGACTAGACTATGACTAGACTATGACTAGACTATGACTAGACTACGACTAGACTATGACTAGACTATGACTAGACTATGACTAGACTATGACTAGACTACGACTAGACTATGACTAGACTATGACTAGACTATGACTAGACTATGACTAGACTATGACTAGACTATGACTAGACTATGACTAGACTATGACTAGACTATGACTAGACTATGACTAGACTATGACTAGACTATGACTAGACTATGACTAGACTATGACTAGACTATGACTAGACTATGACTAGACTATGACTAGACTATGACTAGACTATGACTAGACTATGACTAGACTATGACTAGACTATGACTAGACTATGACTAGACTATGACTAGACTATGACTAGACTATGACTAGACTATGACTAGACTATGACTAGACTATGACTAGACTATGACTAGACTATGACTAGACTATGACTAGACTATGACTAGACTATGACTAGACTATGACTAGACTATGACTAGACTATGACTAGACTATGACTAGACTATGACTAGACTATGACTAGACTATGACTAGACTATGACTAGACTATGACTAGACTATGACTAGACTATGACTAGACTATGACTAGACTATGACTAGACTATGACTAGACTATGACTAGACTATGACTAGACTATGACTAGACTAGACTATGACTAGACTATGACTAGACTATGACTAGACTATGACTAGACTATGACTAGACTATGACTAGACTATGACTAGACTATGACTAGACTATGACTAGACTATGACTAGACTATGACTAGACTATGACTAGACTATGACTAGACTATGACTAGACTATGACTAGACTATGACTAGACTATGACTAGACTATGACTAGACTATGACTAGACTATGACTAGACTATGACTAGACTATGACTAGACTATGACTAGACTATGACTAGACTATGACTAGACTATGACTAGACTATGACTAGACTATGACTAGACTATGACTAGACTATGACTAGACTATGACTAGACTATGACTAGACTATGACTAGACTATGACTAGACTATGACTAGACTATGACTAGACTATGACTAGACTATGACTAGACTATGACTAGACTATGACTAGACTATGACTAGACTATGACTAGACTATGACTAGACTATGACTAGACTATGACTAGACTATGACTAGACTATGACTAGACTATGACTAGACTATGACTAGACTATGACTAGACTATGACTAGACTATGACTAGACTATGACTAGACTATGACTAGACTAGACTATGTTAATAGTATTGGTTTTTGCAGTCAGATATATATTTTTAACTGCTTGACAGCTAGAAGATATTAAAAAAAAATTCATGTAAAGTTGTATTTGTTGTAGGGTTCGATTCCATTCAGAGACTCTTGGTGTATCTGCAAACAAGCAAAAAGCTTTGCAGTTTGTATTTGTTTAAGAAACTTAAAACTTCAATAAAACCCGAAAGCTTCTGTAACTCTATAAATACTGCGATTTACATTTTGTATTACATAATTAATTTTTTTAATATTCCTCTTCTGACAAAGTACTTTCTTTGAATCTTGTAACGTTTCAATTTCATTACTGCTAAAATTGCTTTATGGCAACACTTTATCCATTAAAAAGTTTGCAAAAAGCTGTAGAAAACTTTATTGTTATAATGTTATACTAACATTTATTGCAAAGCTTTTACCAACATATTTAAAATTTCTGTAAATTAACAACATTGTAGACCTTCACCATGTTAATCATATACCTCTTTATCTTAGTTTAATGACAAACAACAGAGAAAAGTAAAATATTTATTATTAAAGTAAATAAACAATTAAACAAACATTAACATCACATCATTACTATTATCACATTGGTGCCGGCTAAAATACCACATGGTTCAAGTATTAAAATCAAGACGAAAAAAAAACGTTTTCTCAACACACATTTTCAATGAAATAAAGATAAAATTAAATAGCAATTGTATACAATAAGAAATGCATTATAAGATTTTAACAATTATACCTTAAAATAGTAAAAATGATTAAATCATGACTTCTTCATCTTTGTTCTTCATAATTTTGAAGTAATCTAGTGTTAAAATGCATGTTGGGGCAAGAACTTTTATTTGTATGATATAGGGAAGAAGTAAACAAAAGATAATTAACCTACTCTTAACATACAGACTCTTTACATATAAGATAAAGAGGTTGAGATGTAAATGAGATTAGAATGATGTAAATGAGATTAACAATAGCAGCAACAATAATAATAATAATAACAATGCGAGTAAATGTACAGTAATTGAGATTTACGCACCTTTTCCCCTCTTCATTAACTTATCTAGTTTATATGGAAGTTATTTTAGTGTTTTTTAATTTGGTTTGTTTTCCTTGCTACAGTCAAAGTCAATTTCAGCGGTTTTTGACAGAATGTGTTAGAAAAACGCTAAAATGTTTTCAAAATACTTTGAAATACAACAAATATAAAAAAAATATATCTATATATATAAAAGAGTAACGTTACTGACTGACTGACTGACTGACTGATTCATCATCGCACAGCCCAAACGGCTGAAGCTAGAATCACGAAATTTTAACTGTGGGTTCCTCCCTCCCCAAAACGATCCGATAAGAAGGGATTTTTGGAAATTCGAACGTTTAGGGGGTAAAAAAGGGTAAAAACGGGTAAATTCGGTAACCTTATATCTTCAAAACTAATAAAGATACAAAAAAACTTAAAATAGCATGTTACTCCATTTAAAAAATAAGCTGACAGGTGTTTCGTACTTTTTGGAAATTCGAAACTTTTAGGGGAGAAAACGGGTAAAAACTGTATTTTGGTACTTTTTTTGCACCCTATGTATCTTTTAAACCAATAAACATAGAAACAAATTTTAAATCGTATTCTTTAACTAACAAAAAATAAAAAATACAAGTTTGGTACTTTTTGGAAATTCGAACCTTTAAGGGATAAAAATTGTGTTAATTTTTGGTACTTTTTCATAAAATATGTTTTTCTATAATTTGACATAGACATACGAATATTTTATTATGAGCTCCCACCACGTTACAGAAATTTATTTGAATGAAATTGTACCACCTCAATGGGGATAAAAAAGGTACCAAAAAGGGGATAAAATCGGGAAAATACATTATATTTGAAATTATTAAGCCAATTTTGATAATTTTTTTTAACGTTGGTTCATGGATTCATACAAAAATTAACTAACAGGGTGTTATTTGGAACTCGAGTACCAAGGTGTATATTGGGCCAAATCCGGGTAAACAGTTTGGTACTTTTTTTAAAACAAATTTATTCTTGGGCACATTAACACAGATTTTAATATTTTGATACATGCCTGTAGCATAAACAATTTTGGCAAAATGGTATATTTTTAAATTTCAAACTTGAGGGGTGTTCAAGTAAGAAAAGGGAAATTGGTACTTTTCTCCTAATGGTACTTTTTTAAAATTTAAATTATTTCAGTTATCGACATTAAAGTTAGCTGATATGTATTTGAGTGAAGTTAGTGTTAGGAATAGGGGATCATATTTAGGTACCAAAATGTGTGAACTGTACTATAGGTACTTTTTTGTTCATCTAATGGTACTTTTTTGAAATTTCTATAATAATGGACTTAGAAATATGAAATTAAACATATATGGTCCTAAGTGAGTGAGAATTCTAGGGGGAGACTTTTTGGTACTTTTTCTTTATTGGAATGGTACTTTTTGTAATTTCTTCACCAATGAACCTAGAAACATGAAATAAAGCTTATATATAAACCGAGCGAGTGGGAAACCACAAGTGTGGGTTTTTTGGTACTTTTTCTATATTCTAATGGTACTTTTTTGAATTTTCTATAACTATGGACTTAGAAACATGAAATTAAGCATATATGGTCATAAGTGAGTGAGAATTCTAGGGGGAGACTTTTTGGTACTTTTTCTTTATTCTAATGGTACTTTTTGAATTTTCTATAACTATGGACTTAGAAACATGAAATTAAGCATATATGGTCCTAAGTAAGTGATAATTCTAGGGGGAGACTTTTTGGTACTTTTTCTTTATTTGATTGGTACTTTTTGTAATTTCTTCACCAATGAACCTAGAAACATGAAATAAAGCTTATATGGAACCGAGTGAGTGGGAAACCACAAGTGTGGGCTTTTTGGTCCTTTTTCTATATTCTAATGGTACTTTTTTGAATTTTCTTTAACAATGGACTTACAGACATGAAATTAAGCATATATGGTCCTAAGTGAGTGAGAATTCTAGGGGGAGACTTTTTGGTACTTTTTCTTTATTCGAATGGTACTTTTTGTAATTTCTTCACCAATGAACCTAAAAACATGAAATTAAGACCGGAGTGAGTGGGAATCTACAAGTGACTGCTTTTTGGTACTTTTTCTATATTCGAATGGTACTTTTTGAATTTTCTGTAATAATGGACATAGAAATATGATGTTAAGCATATATGGTCCTAAGTGAGTGAGAATTATAGGGGGAGACTTTTTGGTACTTTTTGTTTATTCTAATAGTACTTTTTTGAATTTTCTATAACAATGAACTTAGAAACATGAAATTAGGCATATATGGTCCTAAGTAAGTGAGAATTCTATGGGGAGACTTTGTGGTACTTTTTCTTTATTCGATTGGTACTTTTTGTAATTTCTTCACCAATGAACCTAGAAACATGAAATAAAGCTTATATGGAACCGAGTGAGTGGGAAACAACAAGTGGGTGCTTTTTGGTACTTTTTCTATATTCTAATGGTACTTTTTGAATTTTCTATAATATAATGGACCTAGAAATATGAAATTAAGCGTATATGGTCCTAAGTGATTGAAAATTCAAGCGGATACTTCATGGTACTTTTTGTTTATTCTAATGATACTTTTTTTAATTTTCTATAGCAATGGACTTAAAAACATGAAATTAAGCATACATGGTCCTAAGTGAGTTAGAATTATAGGGGAGACTTTTTGGTACTTTTTCTTTATTCGAATGGTACTTTTTGTAATTTCTTCACCAATGAACCTTGAAATATGAAATAAAGGTTATATGGACCAGAGTGAGTGGGAATCCGCAAGTGGCTGCTTTTTAGTACTTTTTCTATATTCTAATGGTACTTTTTGAATTTTCTATAACAATGGACTTAGAAACACGAAATTAAACATATATGGTCCTAAGTGAGTGAGAAGTCTAGGGGGAGACTTTTTGGTACTTATTCTTTATTCAAATGGTACTTTTTGTAATTTCTTCACCAATGAACCTAGAAACATTAAAAAAAGGTTATACGGACCCGAGTGGGTGAGCAACTACAAGTGGGTGCTTTTTGGTACTTTTTCTATATTCGAATGGTACTTTTTGTAATTTCTACACCAATGAACCTAAAGCCATGAAATTAAGCTTATATGGACCCGAGTGAGTGGGAAACCACAAGTGGGGGATTTTTGGTACTTTTTATATATTCTAATGGTACTTTTTTGAATTTCCTATAATAATGGACCTAGAATTTCAAAACCGCGGTTTCGGTTTTAAAAAATTAAAAACCGATCGGTTTCGGTTTTGTGATAATTTATTAAATCTTAAGTATTATAGAAACAAAATTAGTTGATAATATAGGAAATGATATACAAATCTAAAATTCAAACTTGACGGGTTATGGTTTAGTGAATGCGAATTTAAAAGTGATAATCAATGGTACTATTTCCTTATTGCAATGGTACTTTTTGAATATTTTATAATAATAAACCTAAAAATTTAAAATTAGGAACACATTTTGCATTTTCTATAATAATGGACCCAGAAATATGAAATTAGACATTTACAATTAGATTCACAAAGTGAGACTTGATAGTACTATTTCTTTCTTCTAATTGGGGTGGCGAAGCGCACCGGGTCAGCTAGTTTCTTATAAAAAAATAAAACGACTAAAAATTTTTTCGAATAAAAAAAATTTTAATCGCAAAGAAATTATGAACAAGGAGTAAATAAAATTTTAAAATTTCACCAAACAATTTTATTCCAAATTTTTAAGCGAATAAAAAATTATTCGAATAATTTTTAACGATTATTCGTTCAAAATAATTACCAAACACGTTAAAACATAGAAAATATACAAAAAAAAACACATTATTGAAAAAAAATAAAACGAATAAAAATTAAAGCGAATAATTCACAACGATTTTGCGTATAAAATGATAATCAAACACTTTGAAATAATAATCAAACTCTTTAAAATTAATAAAAAATATATATTTTAAAAACAATCAAAAGACTAAAAAATTATTCGAATAAAATAATTTATTCGCATAGTAATTTATTGTTTAAAAATTACCCAATAATCGCTTTTTAACATTTGGATTATATTTTTAATTCAAATTAATCGAAATACTAAATTTTATTTAATTTTTTAAGCCGATAGCCTTGCTAGTAGATGTTGCTAGTGCTTTTTAACTTTAGATTTATTGTAATTTTAATTATAATAAATAAATAAATATTTAATTTTTTAAGCGAATACAAAAATTATTCGAATAATTTACAGCGATTATTCGTCAAAAATGTATACCAAATACTTGGAAATGCAACAAATATATAAAAAATTATTTTTTTGTAAAAAAATAAAACGATTGAAAAATTATTCGAATAGACAAATTTGTATTCGCATATAAATTTTGAACGAGGAGTAAACAAAATTTTAAAATTTTACCAATAGATCGGTTTTATCGCGTAAATTATATTTTTTAATTAAAAATACACAATTTTATTGCAGATATTTAAGCGAATAAAAAATTATTGGAATGATTTACAACAATTATTCGTTCAAAATCATAACCAAACACTTTAAAACATAGCAAATATATAAAAAATAATATTTATTACAAAAATAAAATGAATAAAAATTAAATCGAATAAATCATTCGAATAACAAAATTTTATTCGTATAGTAGTAAGTTTTTCAAGTTTTACCCAGTTGTAATTGCTTTTTAATTAAAATTAATCGAAATACAAAGTTTTATTTAATTTCTTTAATCGAATAAAAAATTATTCGAATAATTTACAGAGATTATTTCACAAAACTGTTAGAAATACTTAGAAATGCAACAAATATATAAAAAATATATTTTTTTGTAAAAAAATAAAACGATTAAAAAATTATTCGAATAAAAAAATTTTTATTCGCATAGAAATTTTGAACAAGGAATAAACTAAATTTTAAAATTATACCAAATAATTGATTTTTAAAAATGAAAAATTTTAGTTCTTGTTCTAGTTCAGTTTCTGTTCAGATCTAGCTCAGTTCTAGTTCAGTTCTAGTTCAGTTCTAGTTCAGTTCTAGTTCAGTTCTAGTTCAGTTCTAGTTCAGTTCTAGTTCAGTTCTAGTTCAGTTCTAGTTCAGTTCTAGTTCAGTTCTAGTTCAGTTCTAGTTCAGTTCTAGTTCAGTTCTAGTTCAGTTCTAGTTCAGTTCTAGTTCAGTTCTAGTTCAGTTCTAGTTCAGTTCTAGTTCAGTTCTAGTTCAGTTCTAGTTCAGTTCTAGTTCAGTTCTAGTTCAGTTCTAGTTCAGTTCTAGTTCAGTTCTAGTTCAGTTCTAGTTCAGTTCTAGTTCAGTTCTAGTTCAGTTCTAGTTCAGTTCTAGTTCAGTTCTAGTTCAGTTCTAGTTCAGTTCTAGTTCAGTTCTAGTTCAGTTCTAGTTCAGTTCTAGTTCAGTTCTAGTTCAGTTCTAGTTCAGTTCTAGTTCAGTTCTAGTTCAGTTCTAGTTCAGTTCTAGTTCAGTTCTAGTTCAGTTCTAGTTCAGTTCTAGTTCAGTTCTAGTTCTAGTTCAGTTCTAGTTCAGTTCTAGTTCAGTTCTAGTTCAGTTCTAGTTCAGTTCTAGTTCAGTTCTAGTTCAGTTCTAGTTCAGTTCTAGTTCAGTTCTAGTTCAGTTCTAGTTCAGTTCTAGTTCAGTTCTAGTTCAGTTCTAGTTCAGTTCTAGTTCAGTTCTAGTTCAGTTCTAGTTCAGTTCTAGTTCAGTTGTAGTTCAGTTGTAGTTCAGTTCTAGTTCAGTTCTAGTTCAG
Organism: Calliphora vicina; assembly: GCF_958450345.1. Classification (NCBI taxonomy): domain Eukaryota; kingdom Metazoa; phylum Arthropoda; class Insecta; order Diptera; family Calliphoridae; genus Calliphora; species Calliphora vicina. Next base: position 129,973,737 of record NC_088781.1, read on the forward strand.
TTCTAGTTCAGTTCTAGTTCAGTTCTAGTTCAGTTCTAGTTCAGTTCTAGTTCAGTTCTAGTTCAGTTCTAGTTCAGTTCTAGTTCAGTTCTAGTTCACTTCTAGTTCAGTTCTAGTTCAGTTCTAGTTCAGATTCTAGTTCAGATTCTAGTTCAGATTCTAGTTCAGATTCTAGTTCAGATTCTAGTTCAGATTCTAGTTCAGATTCTAGTTCAGATTCTAGTTCAGATTCTAGTTCAGATTCTAGTTCAGATTCTAGTTCAGATTCTAGTTCAGATTCTAGTTCAGATTCTAGTTCAGATTCTAGTTCAGATTCTAGTTCAGATTCTAGTTCAGATTCTAGTTCAGATTCTAGTTCAGATTCTAGTTCAGATTCTAGTTCAGATTCTAGTTCAGATTCTAGTTCAGATTCTAGTTCAGATTCTAGTTCAGATTCTAGTTCAGATTCTAGTTCAGATTCTAGTTCAGATTCTAGTTCAGATTCTAGTTCAGTTCTAGTTCAGTTCTAGTTCAGTTCTAGTTCAGTTCTAGTTCAGTTCTTGTTCAGTTCTAGTTCAGTTCTAGTTCAGTTCTAGTTCAGTTCTAGTTCAGTTCTAGTTCAGTTCTAGTTCAGTTCTAGTTCAGTTCTAGTTCAGTTCTAGTTCATTTCTAGTTCAGTTCTAGTTCAGTTCTAGTTCAGTTCTAGTTCAGTTCTAGTTCAGTTCTAGTTCAGTTCTAGTTCAGTTCTAGTTCAGTTCTAGTTCAGTTCTAGTTCAGTTCTAGTTCAGTTCTAGTTCAGTTCTAGTTCAGTTCTAGTTCAGTTCTAGTTCAGTTCTAGTTCAGTTCTAGTTCAGTTCTAGTTCAGTTCTAGTTCAGTTCTAGTTCAGTTCTAGTTCAGTTCTAGTTCAGTTCTAGTTCAGTTCTAGTTCAGTTCTAGTTCAGTTCTAGTTCAGTTCTAGTTCAGTTCTAGTTCAGTTCTAGTTCAGTTCTAGTTCAGTTCTAGTTCAGTTCTAGTTCAGTTCTAGTTCAGTTCTAGTTCAGTTCTAGTTCAGTTCTAGTTCAGTTCTAGTTCAGTTCTAGTTCAGTTCTAGTTCAGTTCTAGTTCAGTTCTAGTTCAGTTCTAGTTCAGTTCTAGTTCAGTTCTAGTTCAGTTCTAGTTCAGTTCTAGTTCAGTTCTAGTTCAGTTCTAGTTCAGTTCTAGTTCAGTTTTAGTTCAGTTCTAGTTCAGTTCTAGTTCAGTTCTAGTTCAGTTTACTTTCATTCTTGCGTTTTTGCTTCGAAACATCATGTTGTCCTCACTGTTAATGATCTTCAATTGTTCTGATTATTAATCTCAATGTTTTTTTCTGTTCATCACTATTGTAGTAACTTTGCACATTTCACCACTGCTTTAAATAATTGTTGTTTTTTATGATATTTTCTTTTACTACGTACATATTTACATACAAAACAAACACACTCACTCCAAAACACTCCGTACCACAGTTGATAATCTTGTCTATTCTTCTCTTTCCTCCACTTTCCTTCCCTACTCCGGCTTATCTTGACTAAAATTGTCTAGCTTGACACTTGTAGAAGGAAAAATAGTTGAAAAAAAAGCAGCCGTAATAAAACTTTTTTCTTAAACATTTTCTTTTTTTTCGAAATTTATCTTATTTTTTCTTAAAAAAAGAAGAATGAGTAAATTTCATTTCATTTAAAACGTTTATCGCGTAGAGTTGAGTTTATGGAAATTATATTAAATAGATAAAAAAAAACAATTCATTGTTTTAAAAATTTTAATTCATTGTGGAATTCATTGATATATTGCATTTTATAGTGTTTTTTTTAAAACGTGTTGAATTTGTGTGTAATTGTTTTGAAACGTTTCAAAAATCGTTTACGTTTTGAGTTTAATTGTAAAGGATCATCATTTTGTTTAAAAAATTAAAGTGTCTTGTCAAATATAATTTTGTGTTAAAAAATAAACATAAAATTCTTAAAAATAAGTGCTAAAAGTTAACTGTCTTTGTAATATTTGTTTTAACTAAATTTGCTTAAACATTTGGAACTCAATTGCTTGGAATTGGTCTCAATTTACCAGGATGTCGAATAAAGAGGATACACCAATTGTAATGTAAGTAAAAACTTAATTGTTATAGAAAAAATTTTCAAAATGATTTGAAAATTTCAAAATAAATGGCTTCTTTTATTATTCTTTTGGGGAATCTGCTACAACAAATTTAATGAATGCCAGTCTTCTATAAAGATCGCAAAAATGTGGAGAAAATATGCAAAAGAAATAAATCGTTTAATTATACCCTTCACCTTCGTGAGAAGTTTGTCATTCCGTTTGTAATTTCTGTACTATAAAGTATATACATACATTCTGGATCCTTATAGATAGCGGAGTCGACTCAGCCATGTCCGTCTATCTGTCTGTCTGTTGAAATCAATTTTCTGAAGACCCCAGATATCTTCGGGATTCAAATCTTCAATAATTCAGCAAAATCGGTCCACAAATGGCTGAGATATGAGGAAAAAACTAGGACAACCTCGATTTTTGACCTATATCTGGATTACTAAGTCATTAATATAGACTATATGGATATATAATTCAGATATTCCAAAGACCTTTGCAATGACGTATATAAAACCATAGCAAGTTGGACCTACAAAGGGTCAAAATCTGAAAAAATATTTTTAATCCGATTTTTTTTCACCAACATTTTTTTTCGCTAAATATTAAAAAAAAACAAAAAAATTTTTTTTTAAATTTCAAAAAAAAAAAATATTAAATTTAAAAAAAAAATCGAAAATTTTTTTTCCAAAAAATGAAAAAAATCCAAAAAAAAAATTTTCGTTTACCTAAAAATATTTAAAATTTTTGTTTTGAAGTATAATTTGGTGAAGGGTATATAAGATTCGGCACAGCCGAATATAGCACTCTTACTTGTTTCATTGATCAATTTGTTCCTTTGCATAAATGAATAAATTAAAGAATCCTTACAAAATAAGTTGATTATTCTAACGATTAGTCTATTGTATTTTGTTTACTAGTTGTTCAAAATTTTTATGCGAATAAAAATTTGTTTAATCGAATAAATAAATTTTTACAAAAAATATATTTTTAATATATTTGTTGTATTTCCAAGTATTTGGAATATATTTTTGAAGAATAATCGCTGTAAATTATTCGAATAATTTTTGTATTCGCTTAAAAAATTAAATAAAATTTAGTATTTCGATTAATTTGAATTAAAAATATAATCTAAATGTTAAAAAACGATTATTGGGTAATATTTAAACAATAAATTACTATGCGAATAAATTTTTTTATTCGAATAATTTTTTAGTCGTTTTGATTGTTTTTAAAATATTTTTTATTAATTTGAAAGAGTTTGATTATTATTTCAAAGTGTTTGATTATCATTTTAAAATCGTTGTGAATTATTCGCTTTAATTTTTATTCGTTTTATTTTTTCCCATAAATGTTTTTTTATGTATATTTTCTATGTTTTAACGAGTTTGGTAATTATTTTGAACGAATAATCGTTAAAAATTATTCGAATAATTTTTTATTCGCTTAAAAATCTGGAACAAAATTGTATATTTTTAATTAAAAATTATAATTTACGCGCTAAGAACCAGTTATTTGGTAGAATTTTAAAATTTGATTTAATTCTTGTTCAAAATTGCTATTCGAATAAAAATTAGTTTATCCGAATAAATTTTTAGTCGTTTTATTTTTAATATATTTGTTGTATTTCTAAGTATTTTGTAAACATCTTAACTTTTTATATCCTTCACCTTCGTGAGAATAAGTTTGTCATTCCGTTTGTAATTTCTACATTTTTCATTTCTGACCCTATAAAGTATATATATTCTGAATTCTTATAGATAGCGGAGTCGATTAAGCCATGTCCGTCTGTCTGTTGAAATCAATTTTCTGAAGACCCCAGATATCTTCGAGATCCAAATTTTCAATAATTCTGTCAGACATGCTTTCGAGAAGTTTGCTATTTAAAATCAGCAAAATCGGTCCACAAATGGCTGAAATATGAGGAAAAAACCATATCTGGATTACTAAGACATTATGGATATCTAATGATAGATATTTCAAAGACATTTGCAACGACGTATATAAGACCATAGTAAGTTTGAACTACAATGGGACAAAATAGGAAAAAAAAAATTTTAACCCGAATTTTTTTTTCACAAAAAAAATTTTTTAAATTTAAAAAAAAGAAAAATTTTAAAAAAAAATTTGAAAAATTTAAAATTTTTTTTCCAATAAATGAAAAAAAAAACAACTGGAAAAAAAAATAAATTTTGTTTACTTAAAAATATTTAAAATTTTTGTTTTGAAGAATAATTTGGTGAAGGGTATATAAGATTCGGCACAGCCGAATATAGCTCTCTTACTTGTTTCATTGATCAATTTGTTCCTTTGCATAAATGAATAACTTAAAGAATCCTTACAAAATAAGTTAATTATTCTAACGATTAGTCTATTGTATTCGTTAGTTTAACGATCGTGTGCAAAGGATCAGTCAGATCATGCAAAAAGTGACTCTTTTTGAGAGATTTACTTAAAATGTCTCACAGTTTTCTGCTATCATTAATTTTTAAGCTTTCTAATACTCTTTTTGTTATTACATTGACAATGTTGTGATTGTATCAAAGCGAGTTCAATTGAATTCAAGTGACTCTTTGCCTAACTTGACCTTTTAACAATTTCAAATGAATATTAGTTCAGTTCAAACGAATATACATTATAGTTTTACATTTCTATTAAGAGTATAATTCCTTAGGACTATTCCTTATTTATTTCATTGTTCAATCTACTTAAAACTGCTTTTCATATTGTATATAAAGTTTAGTTGGCCCTGCACTTCAACTTGTGAACTTAAATATTTCGATTATTAATTTTTGTTGTTTCTCATTTTCATCTCATCATTATAGCCAGCAACAAAAACAATAGAAAACATCATCATCACAGTAAAACACAATATAAAACGATTTTATCATAAATCTATGCTACATTTCCCCTTTATTTCAATGCTCCTAAAAGTATACAACAAATTCCGGTTGTTATAACTAGGGAGTGTGTGTATGTGGGCGAGTGTGCCTTGTTGGGTTTGTGTTCATTCATCTAACGAATCAATGACATTTTGTCATCATAATTATGCGCTGTAATGAATGGGTGGAATTTTATTGTTGGTGGTAGCGGTGAGGATGGTGGTGGTGATGATGATGATGATGGCTGTGATCACATTATAAAGGAATCATTGAGAGCCACAACATTTTAACCCGGCCATCAATTGTGTCAATTGGCTTGTGTGAGAGTTTTTGACTTGTTGGTCTTTGCTTGTTTACAGTTTGATGGAATGGAAAAGTTTTTTTTTTTTTTCTTCCTTCTCTCCTCCATTTATTTTGAAATTTTACATGAAATGTCTGATGTGGTGGAACAGCAGCGGCTCAGCGGCATCAGCAGCCGCATTGACTTGTGGGCAATGCTTATGCATAATATCCAAGTTGCAATTATGATTGTTGGCTGACAGTTTGGATTGACGAGTCAAACAAATATTTATACAAATAGTTGTTTTATTGTAGTTTTAATGGGTTGCAACACAAATTTAAAAAAAAACTTTATTGATTATTAACATTTTGCAGACATCATTAAAAACATTTTGTTTCTGCTTTATTTTTCTCATTTTGATTTAAATCCTTTGCCAGTTGGATTATGTCAATCAAACGAGCTTAAGCCTTAATGTTGTTTTAGTTCTATTTTTTTTATTTTTTTTCATTTTGTTGCAACAGCAACATCAATTGCTGCACGTGATTTTTCTTCACACCATCGTCGTCATCATCATCGTGTTATTTGATGGCTTATTTTTTTTCTCCAAACTGTTTCTGCCATCCGTCTTAGCTTCACACTTTATTCTCGCACTGAACCAAAACCATACCTTACCTCTTTACGCTCCTCAAACTGTTTGCTGTACATGTTGTTTTTTTTTTTTAAATGTGTCAACTCAAAGTGCCTGAACTCTGTTCCGTGTGTTTTTTTATGCTGCTGGCTGTTGTATCTAGCAGTTCTTCCCGTTTTGTTTTATTTTTCGTTGATTTTTTACTTTCAGCTAGCAGGAATATATTGCTTCTTAGTTTATTATTTCTATTTGTAGCTTAATCCTTTCAAGAATATCACGCGCTTGGCGTCAACACGAACTTTTCAGCATTAAGAAAAATGAAAAAGTTTGTTTGTCTTTATTTTTATATTTTATATTTTGCAGTTGCTGCTTTCTTCGTGTAATTTTGTTAGGCTCTTCTGGTGTGCGTCAAGAACCCCAGTTGTTATGTTTTTTTTTATTTTTCAAACTCATTCATTTAATTATATTTGTCAGTGTGATAAGCTGGAGAAGAAGAAGGTAGATTTAGTTGAGTAATAAGTTGGTCTCATTGTAGTAGTTCTAGGAAATTGGTTAATTTTCTGTAAATGAAAAGGTTAAATAGCTGAAAAAAGGATGTAATAGCTTTCTATATTTTTCAGGGCCTTAACACGGACGGACGTCCTATATTATATCACTGAAATAACTAGCATCTTACAAGGAATTCACCATATGCTAGTTAGCTTATGATGAAAGATGGAACCAACTGGCAGAATGTTTGACTATCAAAGTTGCTCGATGTTTGAGGTCTTGAGAAGATAAGAATTTGGAATGATTTTGTATAAAAAGTTTGACAATCAAAGTTGCTTGATGTGTGAGGGCATGTGAATAAAAGAATTTGGAATGATTTTGGACTGAATCGGAAGCGACTAGTTTCGCTGTCTTGGGAGATTCCTCCATGTTTCTATAACTCGATAAAAACAGTTTTAATATACTTCGATGACAGTTTACTATCAGTGTTGCTAGATGTATGAGGATAAGGGAAGAAAAGGATTCTGAATTGGATAGGAATACCCTCTCCAATGAGCTTTTAATGAACGGTATATGTTTGTCAAAGGGGTTTATTCCCCTAAGTTCCTATCAATCAATGACTTTTTACTATCGGAAAATAATATTTTTCGATTGAATCAGAGTTCTTTTCCCAATGAGGTGCTATAGCCGGGATATTTTCAATGAAGCGATCTTTTTTGAGAATTCCCCCAAGTTGCTTAGGCCTAATAAAAGAAATTTAAAGATATTTAGGTGACAGTTTACTATCATAGTTGTTGGATGCAAGAGGGCATGCGAAGAAATGAATTTGCAATGTTTTTGGACTGAATCAAAATTCGCTTCCCAAAGAGGTTTTACATCCAGGATATCTTCGACAAAGCGATTAGTTTCGCTATCTCGGGAGAATTCCCTCATGTTGCTATCGCTCGATAAAAACAATTTTAAGAAAATCATTTCCAATGAGATATAATACCCGGAATATCTCCAATGAGATGCTATATCCAGGATATTTTCGATGAAGCGGCCTGTACAACCAGGATATCTTTGACGAAGCGATTAGTTTCGCTATCTCTGGAGAATTTCCTCAAGTTACTATCGCTCGATAAAAACAATTTTAAGAAGAGGATTTTGGATTGAATCGGAATTCATTTCCAATGCGGTGCAATACCCTGGATATGTTTTTCATAGGGGCTTGATCCCCTAAGTTTCTATCAATCAATGACTTTTTACTATCAAATGTGAGGGTATGTGAAGAAAATAATGTTTTTTTGATTGAATCAGAGTTTCCTTCCCAATGAGGTGCTATATCCGGAATATTTTCGTCGAAGCGATCTTTTTCGAGAATTCCCCCAAGTTGCTTTGGCCTAATAAAAGAAATTTAAAGAGTCACCTAAATGACTGTTTACTATCACAGTGGTTGGGCATGCGAAGAAACAAATTTGCAATATTTTTGGATTGAACCAAAGAGGTTTTACATCCAGGATATCTTTTACGAAGCGATTCGTTTCGCTATCTCGGGAGAATAACCTCAAGTTGCTAACGCTCGATAAAAAGAACTTTAAGAAAAGGATTTTGGATTGAACCGGAATTCCCTTTCCAATGCGGTGCAATACCCGGAATATCTTTGTCAAAGGGGTTTTTTTCGATGTTTTGGGAAAATTCTCCAATGTTTCTATCAATAAATAAAATCCATTTTGAGTGTACTTAGATGTCTTTACTAAGTTGGTTGATGTGTGAGATTATGTGAAGAAAATAATGTTTTTGGTTTGAATCAAAGCTCCGTTGCCAATGAGATGCTATATCCAGGATATTTTCGACAAAGCGGCCGATTTCGAGAATTCACCCAAGTTGCTATAGCCCAATAAAAGCAATTTAAAGATATTTAATTGACTGTTTACTATTAGAGTTGCTCGATGGGTGAGATCATGTCAGGAAAATAATTTTTCCAAAGAGGTTTTACATCCAAGATATCTTTGACGAAGCGATTAGATTCGCTATCTCAGGAGCATTGCTTCAAGTTGCTATTGTCCGATAAAAACAATTTTAACATTCTAGATGACTGTTTGCTATAAGAGTTGGTTGATGTGTGACTTTTATGTGAAGAAAATAATGTTTTTGTATTCTCTTCATAATGAGGTGCTATATCCAGGATATTTTCGATAAAGCGACCTGTTTTGAGAATTTCTCCAAGTTTCTATAGCCCAATAAATGCAATTTAAAGATATTTGTTAGAGTTGCTCGATGGGTGAGGACATGTGAAGAAAAGGATTTTGAATATTTTTGAATTGAATTGAAATTCGCTTCCTAAAGAGGATGTAAACATCCAAAATATCGTTGACGAACCGATTAGATTCGCTATCTGCGGAGTATTCCCTTAAGTAGCTATCGCTCTATAGGTTTAAATTTAAGATAACTAGATGACTGTTTACTATCACTGTTACTCAATGTGTAAGGCAATGTGAGGAAAAGGATTTTGAATTATTTTGGATTGAAGTGGAAGTCCCTTTCCAATGTTATCTATGTCCGGGATATCTTTAACGAAAGGGTTTGTTTCGCTGACTCGGGATAATTCCTCTAAATTGCTATGCTCAATAAAAGCAATTATAAGACACTTAAAGGATTTTCAATGATTTTGGATTGAAGTGGAAATCCATTTCATACGAGGTGCTATATCCGGGATATCTTTAACGAAGAGGTTTGTTTAGCAGACTTGGGAAAATTACTCCAAGTTGCTATCGCTCGATAAAGGCAATTTTAGGATACACAGCTTTGTAGGGCAAATTGTCTCATATAGACATCATAAGTAATACAATTTATGCTCCCTCCTTCACTTCTTTACAATTATAATAGAAAACCTGAAATTTAAGAAATCTGAAATGAAGGATCCGTATTGCCAACGTCATTCTCTTCTAACAACAACGATAAATTTGATAATATTCCAGTTGTTTACAGATTGAAGAAATCCAATTACACTAATACCCCGGTTTGCGTTGCTAATCGGGACCGGAGAAACACTACGCAAACCAAAACAGAGCAGATCGAAGCACGAGTTTCATAATTTTAGCTGAAAAAAATTGATTTTTCGGTACAAACATTTTCATATTAACGACGCAAATACAAGTACAAACCACGCAACTTCGAAGACATGCGGAGCAAACTGAAACCAAAACGATGCAAATCGAAGGACTAACAATGCAACTACGATGCTACAGAAACTGAAACAAAATCGACACAACTTCGAAATTACAGACATTTTAAAAAGACACAAATTCGAAACGACACAAATTTGAAGCGGGTTATTGGTGTATTTAAAATGATAAATGGAATGATAAATGGAAGCCTTGTTGAGTTTCTATCTATTGTTAACTCAAAGTCAAGTAGAATTTAGCTAAAGGTTCTATTTTTTCCAAAGGAACCTAGTGCAACTTAATCAAGTCTTAGTACTAAAACTCTTCAATGTTTAAAGTCCAGAATTTAAAGTATAAATGATGAAATCTTTCTGAGTTCCTATTTATCGTTCATTAAAAGTGAAGTATGATTCTGCTAAGAGTTTGACAACAAAGTTAATAAGTCGCTCTAGTCAAGTCATTGTATGGCAACTATTTAAAGCTGGAAGTTCCAGGATTTAGAGTTTATGTCTCTTGAACTTCTTCCCAGTCTAGTTTGGCTGGGTAAAATATCAACATATTAACTGATTTATTTAAAACATTCTGCTCTATCATTGTTCCATCCATTATCATTGTCGAAGAACACGATGATCCTTTTTTCACAGCCCTGGATTCGCGCCTGATTCTGAAGAGTAAAATATTTAGGAAGCATCATTGGAGCCTTGATCACATGCTGGGTCTATGCAAAAACCACTCTTGTCGTTCTTAAGTCGGGGCCTTGACCACATGATGGGTATAAGTTGTTGTCGGCATGGTCTATATGGGATCTGAAGAGATTATGCCGATTTATGATACACTATTGTATTACGCAAACAAATCTTTTCATTCATTCGTTATCCTGCCAACGTGGAATTATTGTTGTCTCTATAAATATCCTTTGAAGCTGTCAAGCACGAGTTATGATCCTGCACATCCCCTATATGCTCTCATCGTACATTCACTCTGACTTCTGGTACCCTTTAAGTGTATGATAAACCAGTTTGGATGACTCCTCTGATGTCATGCAACAGCCTCGAGAATTTTCCATTCACAAGGCCTTTGGAGGTTCATGCTTCATGATATCCTAGTGACTATGACTGATATGCTGGGTATTTTGCGCAATCGATATTGGTGACAAGCTGCTGGTAGCTGACGGGTCAGTCTTTCATTTGCGGTTTTTCCGGCTTTTAGCAACTTCGGGTATATAGCTACTCGATATCCCACTTGCCCTAGTGTTTCAATTTATAGTGAGTTGGCGGCTATAGCCTTTGAAAGTTTGACTGTGTTTATGGCTTCTGCAACTTCAGTTGACTTATGAAGTTGTGGTGTATCTGAGACTGCAAGATCATTATGCAGCTTGCGAACAATACTTCTTTTCGACTTGTCTCTGTCTGAGCCTTCAACAAAAAAGTACTCCGAATGTACCCGCGCATAATTTGGGGTGGAGTATGAAGCCATCTGCTTTCTTAATCACGACGTTATTATCCTTCTTCGTAGGGTTAGAGAATGACTTAACTATGGAACACAACGTGACAACTTCTGAACTCTAGTTGCATTTCTTTAGGTGATCTACTAGGAATGAAGCGATATATTGCTGTGGTAACAGATTTACTGAACTTCCTCTCTGTTCCGTGTACATGAAGGATACCGGAAGATCATTGCGGATGAGGTCGATTAATTTTCTGAAGCCATGTCGGTTTGCTTTCCTTTGGTTGACCACGAATTGCCAATTCCTGAACTATTTTTTTTTAGTTATTCAAGTGCGCTAACAGGAATGAAGCGTGCTGCTGCTGTTATCAAAGATTTACAGATCTTTCTCTCTGAATCATGTAAGTTGAAGGGTATGGTAAGATCATTGAGGATGCGATCGATAAATTCTTTGATGCTATGTCAGTAAGCTTTCATTTAGTTTATGTTAATTCAGCTTTCAGAGATGATAAAGTCAATGGTCTTCCAAAATAAATGATTATTAATCATTCAGAAATTCATCAATTGAAGGCGAAGGTGAATTCATCAATTTATTCCACTAATGGCAATCATCTCTGCTCTTCCCCTAGGCCTGGGGAATTATACGTTAGAAATACTCTTAATGACAGAAGGCTGTTTATATCATGGAGATTAAATTATCACTGTTAGATTGTCATTATTCTATAGAAAAGTTATTTTCTATTCTATAGAAAAGTTCTTTTCTATTCTATAGAAAAGTTCTTTTCTATTCTATAGAAAAGTTCTTTTCGATTCTATAGAAAAGTTCTTTTCGATTCTATAGAAAAGTTCTTTTCGATTCTATAGAAAAGTTCTTCAGAACATTACTATTCTATATAAAGGTTCTTAAGAACTTTTCTATGCACTATTTCAGATATTCCTATGATCTTTTCTTATCTTTCTGGCAGTATATGGATTCCGAGCCAAATAAACAGCTCATTTTATGAGGCTAAGAACGAATCAAGCCAATTTCGGATACTCTGTTCTGAAGTGAAGCGTATCCCAGAGAAAGCGGTCTACATCGATCGAAACAAATAGTAGTCGGTCGATGAGAGAGAGAGTGAATCCAATAGTTCAGAAACAAGAAATAGTTGGCTTTCTATCAGACGCGGTTCCAAAGGGGGTGCAATAACTCTCCCCAAAACCAAAAAGTTTTGATGTAAAAAAGGGTTAAAAAAAATGGTTAACAAATTTTAACTTCAAAACCAAATAAACAAAGACATGTCATCTTTCTATCTATGTGTAGGATACCTAGATAGGATGCTTGCAATTATTGATTCACTTGGTCATTGGATGCGAATGCCGTAAGGAGATTTTTGCAAAAGTTACAATTAAGAAAGGAGTGTACGGAGAAGGAGATTATGGGCTGGAGATTTGACACTATCCGGCTTTTATGCCTGAGAATATTTATTGATAAGACATGGCAATATTAAAATTACTCTCTTATTAAGTCAACTGATCAGCAAAATGATTCTATATGTGTTTCTTTTACCTAATTACATGTTGGATTGAAGTAGAGTTCATCTAAAATTCTCATGACTTAACCCCTTTGTTTCTTCTCTCTTCTTTGTTTACACCAATATATTCTTAGCGTTAATTTAAATTAGCATACATTTAGGAGTCGAACACAATGGCTCTGCTTTCCAAAATAAACAAACAGACAACTAAGCCAACTGTTACTGCTATTGTAATCGCTCTCCATGTTGAGTTGACTTTCATTTATGGCCCCCTTAGCAAATGTTGAGGATGAGAATACAGAAATTCAGCTACTAACTAGTTAATGTTAATATTGTATTTATTTTCTTGGAAATATTTTTGTATAATATTTTCTTTATCATTAAAGTTTTTCGTTGCTTCGTAGTTGTTTTTTTTTGATGGACTCTGTTGCTACATATTGAACAGGCAGTAAAAATATCGCTGAGAAAATTGTAGAAAAACTAATTTAAAGTTTGCATTAATCACAAAACAAACACACACACACAAATGCATTACTAACAGAATAAAGATAAAGAAGAAAGGAAGGACTAGGAAAGTAGTAAGCAGCAGAATCCAAAGCAACGAAAGTGTTAAGAGCTTTAATAGCTTATTTTTCCAGCTTTCATCTCGTCGCAGTCAGTGAGTGAGTGACTGAGTGCACATGACATTTTTCCCTTCAGAGTTTTGGTTTGTTGTTGATGGTGGTTTGAATTTTAAGTTTTTAAGGCCTTAACAATTATTTGGCTATTACTTTTTGCTGGTTTAGCAAAACTCTGCAGTTTTTTTTTTGTTGTATTGATGTGTTTTATACAAAATTTAAAGTTATTTTCATTTTAGTGTCGCTCTCTCACTTTTTGGGGGGGTTTGTGGGCGGCTTTATGGCCAAAAATAGTTTTTCGTTGAAGAGAAGTTTTTCTATCTAGCTTTTGCTTGGCTGCTGTTTTGTATTTTAATGAACAGTTTTCGTCAACTTTTAGGTTTTGTGCGAAATAGTTTGAATAATTTCTTTTTTTTTTATACAGTTTCGCTTTTTGTTGTGTGTTTAATTATATTTTACTCGTTTTTTTTTTGGTTTTAGCTGAGGCTTTAATTAAAAATCAGCTTAAGACTTTGTACAGGCAAATTATTTAATATATTTTTGGGTTATAATTAGAAGAAGAAAAACTATAATTAAATGTGGAACGAAGGCGAAATGCGTAAAGAATTTTTATTGACATGATTTAAGGTTACGCTAGGGAGGGGGCTAATGAAAGTGGGTAACTATTGGGATGTTATTAAAAATAAAACAACGTGATTTCCAACTTATAAGCATTAAATTCTTATATAGCATGATTTTCTTAAAAATATCAAATTTTGCTGAAGGTTGTCTAACATTTTGGTTTATAACTTTTTTGCTACTAAAACGATTTTGATAATTTTCAAAAGCAATCAAGCTAGGTCAATGCTAAACATTATTAGAGAATTTAATAAATTTCAGTTTTGTATTTCGGACTTGAGAGTGATTTACACACACAAGTGAATTGCAAGTACAATTTGCTTGGTGTTATAAATGCGTTAAAGTATTATACACAGTATTAGAACCGTATTAGAATTAAGCATTTTTTTTTGTTAAAAACATAAATTTTAATTCATGATTTTCTTACATTATGGTTCATAAATTTTTTCCTATTAAAGCAATTTTGCTGAATTTCAATAGCAAACAAGCTAGAACAATGATGAATATTTTCTGAGAATATCATAAATCTCGCTTTTGTATTTCGGACTCGAGATTGATTTACACACACTGCAAAGTGGGGCAGAATAAAACAATTTTGGAAATAAATCTGGCATTTCTAAACGGCTGGTCCGATCGGGATAAATATGACGTGGGCATTGACAAGGAGTATTCGAGTGTAATTTATTAAAATGGGCCTTACAAATGCTCCAGGGGCGGCGCTATGGGGGCTAAAATAAGGGTACCTACGACATGTAAAATTTTAAAACACCCGTTTTTTGGTTTATCCAAAAGCTGGAATCAGATCCTTTATCTCCTTTTGCACCGAATCCGAAGAGTAAGAGATCGTATGTGAAGTCCGGCCATCCAGCCGAATCGACACCAAAGCCAAATATTCATGGTGCTAAGGTAATGTTCTGTAGTTGGTAGGAGCAAAAGGGTCCAATTTATTATGAGCTGCTGAAATCTAACCAGACCATCACATGATTTACATGAAATCCTAAAATTTCATCACGATAAAAAAGCTCGACCACATGTAGAAAGAAGTGGTTGGGAAGTTTTTCCTCAGCCGCTTTATAGTCCGGACAGAGTATCCAAAATTAGTTGGATTCGTTCTTGGCCTCTAAAGATGAGCAGTCCTTTTTATTAGGAGCTGCTGAAATCTAACCAGACCATCACATGATTCACATGAAATCCTAATATTTCATCACGACAAAGCTCGACCACATGTTGCAAGTATTTAGAAAGAAGTGGTTGGGAAGTTTTGCCTCAGCCGCTTTATAGTCCGGACAGAGTATCCGAAATTAGTTGGATTCGTTCTTGGCCTCTAAAGATTGGCTCGAAATCCATACGTTGCCATAAAGATGGAAATAGCTCACTGCTGACAATGGTCAATACTTTGAATAAATTTATAATGTACAAATGTTTAAAAATTAAAGCTAAACATTTGAAAAAATCCTGCATTTTTAAGTGATACACCAATATTTTGGATTTGAGCGCGATTTAGTTACAGATATACGTGAATTGCAGGAATGATGAATGACCTTAAATCTTAAATATCAATCGATATAGCTTACATATTGTAAATATTCCACATCAATCGTGGTTGCTTAAAGTTTCGAAATCTTCAATATTGTTACGTTTTAACCTTTTCAAAACGTTGGTTTATTTCCTTTAAATAAACCGGTTACTTTTGATTGCAAATAAAAGCCGTTTAGTAGTTTAAAAATTGTAATAACTCTTTATTTATTTAAAATGTACAACAACAGAATTAAATAGTCACTCAATGTTTTTTTAATACACGTTTATAAATTCGCAGAAATACAGACACTCTTTATAATGCACACGAATTCACTTGAAAAACACAGCACACTTTAAGGCACTCAGTTGATGTTTATTCGAATAGCGTCTCTGATAAACTCATTAACGACTGCAGCCTCTGCCACTATTTATAACACTGCCATCTGCACTCTAGATTGTTCTTTAACTGTCAAAGCTCGTATATTCGAAGGCTAGAGCTTTCGAATATACACGCCATCTCTGGTGAACTTTCTACAATGTTCTTTAACTGTCAAAACTCGAATATTCGAATTCGAATATACTAGTCGCAGCAAACATTCAGCGTTGCCATACTTACGATCAATGATCAACTCAAAGCTTTTAGTATGTTACAGTTTGAGAGGCACTGCTATTTGAAAGCATTATGCAACTTTAAATCAGCCGTTAAAATCGTTATATTTGAATTCAAGTACAATTTCGTAACAATATCAATCATTGTTGTTTAAAGATCTTAAATCTTCAATATCAATAGTGGTTGCTTAAAGCTGCTAAATCTTCATTATCAATCGTGGTTGTTCAATATCAATAGTGGTGGTTTAAAGGTGCAAAATCTATCGTTTGTGGTTGTTTAAAGATCTTATATCTTCCATATCAATCGTGGTTGTTTAAAGATTCTGAACCTTGAATATAAATCGTGGTTCTTTAAAGATTCTAAATCTTCAATATCAGTAGTGGTTGTTTGAATATTCTAAATCTTCAATATCATTTTCCTGGTTGTTTAAAGATTCAAAGTCTTCAATATCAATTGTGGTTCATATCAATCGTGATTGTTTAAAAATTCTAAATCTTCAATATCAATTGTGGTTAAAGATCCTAAATCATCAATATCATTTTCCTGGTTGTTTAAAGATTCAAAGTCTTCAATATCAATTGTGGTTCATATCAATCGTGCTAATTTAAAGATCCTAAATCTTCCATATCAATCGTGATTGTTTAAAGATTCTAAATCTTCAATATCAATTGTGGTTTAATATCCTAAATCTTCAATATTAATATCCTAAATCTTCGATATCAGTCGTGGTTAAAGATCCTTAATCTCCAATATCAATTGTGGTTGCATCCGTGACCTTTTTGGACCTTAAAATCGGACATGTCCTGGGATACATTTCCTGTGTTCTTTAATTCTTTTTTTTTTTTGTAAGATACCTTTCCACCTCGATTTCTGGTCTATATCTGGATTACTAAATCATTGATATAGACAATATGGATATCTAATGAGAGATATTTCAATGTCCATTGCAACGATATATATATAAGGCTATAGTAAGTCAACCTACAATGAGTCAAAATCGGAAAAAATATTTTTTAACCCGAATTTTTTATCAAAAAAAAATGTTTGTCATAAATTCTTTCTCCAAAAAAAAAAAAAAAATTTTGAATTAAAAAAAAATTTCGAAACTATTTTTTTTTAAAAAAATTAAAAATTAATTTCGAAAAAAAATTTAAATTTTGTTTAATTAAAATTATTTTAAAGTATAAAATACTAATATTAGTTCTTCAAGTTTCTCCAACCCACATACACCTGCCTGTTCTTATTTATTTGCAAATAAAATATCTAAATTTGTACAGCATACTTTAGGGGGCTTATTTTATTATAGTTGACAGGATTACTAAATCATTAATATAGACAATATGGATATCAAATGATAGATATTTCAAAGTCCATTGCAACGATATATATAAGGCTATAGTAAGTTGGACCTACAATGAGACAAAATAGGGAAAAATATTTTTTAAACCGAATTTTTTTTGTTATCAAAAAAATTTTTTTGTTAATTTTTTTTTTTTTATCAAAAAATTTTTTTTGTCATAAATTCTTTTTCCAAAAAAAAAAATTAAAATTAAAAAAAAATTTCGAAACAATTTTTTTAAAAAAAATTAAAAATTAATTTGGAAAAAAAAATTAAAATTTTGTTTAATTAAAATTATTTTAAAGTATAATTTGGTGAAGAGTATATAAAATTCTGCACAATATAAATAGCTCTCTTACTTGTTTTTTTATAGATTTTTCACTATCCACAATTTTCAAACACCACTCTATAACAAAATTATTACCTCTATCCACATCAACACTTAAGTCAAACTATAAAATAAAATTTTTTAACTCAAAATAAGTTTATGGCTTAAGCCTTGAAATGCGAATTGTAGAAGGAAATAATAAAAAATAGAATTGCTCAGCTCATGTATCCCTTAAGGAATGAAGGCGGCGTATATATTCGTACATATGATGTGAATGAAAACAAAAACACCCAGATGTCGTAAAACACTAAAAATGGAAAACTTTTCATGAAATATAGAAATTATTCTTCTAGCTGTTTGTTTCTTTGTGTTGGCTTTACATTTTACTATTTTATGGCTGCATGCAGATTTGCTACTAGCTGGCCTTGAAGTTTACTTTGTAACATTTTCTCAGGTGCATATAAGAGTATGAATTTCACAGCCAATGCAAGGAAATGCAATGCATTGCGATATGTTTAACTGCCATGACAATAGAAAAATCTGCCTTGGCATGCTTATACATACATACGAGTAGCATACAATTTGTTGAGGGAGTAGCAGTGTTTATATGTTATTTCTATTGCCAGCATTTAAGCTACTTTGCCCTAATAGAGAAATTTATCTATTTCGCATTCTTGTAACACACATTTCGAGTGTAAATCCTTTTTGTTAGATTTGCAGATTTAAAAGTTTATGCAAATGTTAAAACTGCTTTTATTTTTTTAAGAAGAAATCGAAATATTTTCAAGGCTTTTGGAAAAAGCTTTAATATGTTGTATAAAAAACATTAGATATTTTTTAGATTTAGGCTGTTTAATTCAGTGACTGTGTTAGTGAAAATCACTGCCACGTTTATGAAATTCAAAAGAAATTAAATATATTTGGTACTTAAATTTATTGGGTGTATGACTTATTGGTTTTGACTCAGTCACATTAAGAAAATTTATCGAAAAATTTTTTAATAGGAAAAAGTGCAATATTTTTGAAGGACGGAGTTTTAAAGTTTCATATTTTTGAATCTAATTGAGATATTGACTTGAAATTTTTTCTGTAAGACCAAAAATTAACTTATCTAAACAAAAAAAAAAATATTCGGAATAATTGTGGATCCAATTGTTCCTAATATTTGCAATCTTATTAAAATTTTGATATAAATTTTAGTTTTAGAAACTCAATGAATATGTAATCTATATATATAACAAGTAAGAGTGCTATATTCGGCTGTGCCGAATCTTATATACCCTTCACCAAATTATACTTCAAAATTTTAAATATTTTTAGGTAAACAAAATTTAATTTTTTTCCAGTTGTTTTTTTAATTTTTTAGAAAAAAAAAATTTTCGATTATTTAAATTTTTTTTTTTTAGATTTAAATTTTTATTTTTTTTAAATTAAATTTTTTTTTTTTTTAAATTTTAAATTTTTTTTTTTGTTTTTCAATTTTTTTTTTGAAAAAAAAAAAATTCGGGTTAAAAATTTTTTTTCCCGATTTTGACCCATTGTAGGTCCAACTTATATACGTCGTTGCAAATGTCTTTGAAATATCTATCATTAGATATCCATATTGTCTATATTAATGTCTTAGTAATCCAGATATAGGTCAAAAATCGAGGTTGTCTTGGTTTTTTCCTCATATTTTGCTGATTTTAAATAGCAAAATTCGAAAGCATGTCTGATAGAATTATTGAAGATTTGGATCCCCAAGATATCTGGGGTCTTCAGAAAACTGATTTCAACAGACAGATGGACAGACAGACAGACGGACATGGCTTAATCGACTCCGCTATCTATAAGGATCCAGAATATATATACTTTATAGGGTCGGAAATGAAAAATGTAGAAATTACAAACGGAATGACAAACTTATATATACCCTTCTCACGAAGGTGAAGGGTATAAAAATGAAATGGGCCATGTATGTGATGGCATCACGTGAGAACGGCTAGAGCGATTTGAATAATTTTTTTTTATTCGATTCAAAATTTTCAGGAGTTGGTTTGTAAAGAAAAAAAATTCAAAAATTCCAGGTAAAACTAGTGACTGGATGCCAAATCAGGCCAAAAATAAATGGACATATTAAGAAGTCTTTTAAGGTGGTTTTGTCGTCGGCTGAGGTAGTTCAGTCGAGTCCAGGTTAGACTTACGGATCCACAAACCTTAAGTGATAACACAATTGATTTACCCTTTCTGAGGTCAATAATATCTTTCTTTATTGTTTAATATTTAATACAGATAATATATAATAAATGTTTCGATTGTACTTCGATAATACATTCGTGCATTTCGGATTCTTCGGGATTTCAAAAATCGTCGGCGGTACGATGTATTGATACAACTCTCTAACTGGGCAGTTTGTCACAAGCAGTAACTACGGGTTTCTGGTGATGATTCTACTTTCGGATGTAGACGGTTCTGGTAATGTTTTCGTTGGTACAAGATCGGGTGATAACTAAAACTATAATATTTTAGATACTTAGTCTATTATACACGTAAATGCACTTCACTAGGGGGACAGTTAGCCAAAGCTCCTGTTTTGAACAGTCGACCAAAGTCTCTGTATTGAACAGTTGGCCGAAGCCTCTGTTTTGAACAGTTGGCAGAAGCCCCTGTATGGAACAGTCGACCGAAGTCTCTGTATTGAACAGTCGACCGAAGTCTCAGTATTGAACAGTTTTTTTTCTTTTTGAGTCCAGTCAACTGTAATAAAAAAATATCCCTAAAGTATGCAGTACAAAGTTAGATATTTTATTTGCAAATAAATAAGAACAGGCAGGTGTATGTGGGTTGGAGAAACTTGATGAATTAACATTAGGAAATAGCTACCGGGCGAAGCCGGGGCGGTCAACTAGTTTAAAATAAAATCTTTATTTATTAACAAAACTCAATGCAATATTCAACGTTTTTTCAATTTGTTATTCTAAATAGCAAAGTGTAAAAAAACTTGTCAAAAGGTCAAAGGCAATTCCTAAAAACTGGAGCGAAAATCTCAAAAATGGTTTAAAAAAAATTTTTACAATTTTGTCCATGGGGTCCAGATTTCCTTCTAGGCTGGGAAAATACTTTGGAGATAAATAGGAAACACATGAAGGTTGCTAAACCTGCTTTCAATTTTCTGATCCCAGCTTTGGGATTTTAGAACATGTGGCTCAATATTGGAATTTTGATAAAAAATAGGTCACATTCCGAAGAGCGTAGGGGCGACATATTCGATGAATATGACATGTTTTTTATATTAAAATGTTCTCCTTAAAGATATATTTCAGATAAACATAAAATTGTTATATATTCTTAAAGAAAGTTTTTTTCTTTAATAAAAAAAGAGTTAAGTCACCTATTTTTGGAATATTTAAATTGAAAATTGTTTATTTTTGGATCCATAATTGATGTTCCTATGAAATCTTCTGTATATTTTTGCTAATTTTGTTGTTGTCTAACTAACAAAAAAAATTCGAGTCCATTCGGTATAAAACTACGTCCTATATTTTTAAAAAAGCAGACCAAGGTATGGCAAAATTTTATAATTTCAAATTTGAAATGCCTATAACTCGGAAAATAAATGAGATAAATAGCACACGCTAGCATGTTTTTTCAAGACCTAGCCGCATGTTTTAAAATCGGATGGCAAACAAAAAAATGGCACATGTTAAAAATTTTACATGTCGAAGGTAACCTACTTTGAGCGCCCATAGCACCACCCGTGGCGCATTTGTAGGACCCATTTTAATAACTTAAACTCGAATATTCCTTGGCTACATCCATGTCAAATTTTATACCGATCGTACCAGCCATTTAGAAATGCCAGATTTATTTCCAAAAAATATTGAATCTGCCCCACTGTGGCACAGCAATGCAAACTGATCATTTCGGATGATGCATAAAAAGTCTTTGGAGGCATTAGACAAAACGTTGCAAGATTTAACAATCAGACATTGCCAGTAATATCACGGCCAACGCCTGCTGAACTTAATGTATATTTGAAGCTGTCCGTTTTGTGGAAACTCGTCAAGAAACTAAAATTGACATTGGTTGACATTTCAACAGGCTGTATTTAATTTCCCGTCACTTTCTTGCCTATTCACCGAATCAAAATCCGAACAATTGAATTTTAAGATTCAAAGTGAAATTGCTGTCGAATTGATGACGCACAGTGGTATGAGAAAAAAAAAGATGGAAATAAATCTGTAACTTCTAAATCCTTAGTCAAATTTGAATGAAATTTCACATGCGCAAAGAGGAAGTGTTGTCGAGTTTAAGTTTTGAATTTGGAGCTCATGACCACACCACGAGCGGGACCAGGGGTCCCTAAAGTAGGACACATCGGGTATGTTCAATTTTAAAAATGATTTTATTTCTTCGTTTGTATTCCGATTTCAAAAAACTTATACATATTGAATCTTCTCATCGAGCACTATATAAAACCTTGTTGTAGCTATCAATTATCTTTTATAGCTTAGGAGATATTCGCATTTGAAAATTAAATTTTCAACATTTTTACCCACCCTTCTCCAGTTTTTTGATGACCGCGGTTCCAAATATTTCCCGATTTTCTACACTTTTTTTTATAGGATTAACAACAAATGTATATATCAAATAAAGAAAGAATTGTTTAAAAGTTATGACTGAGTCCAAAGTTACATGCATTTGAATTTAAAAAAATAAAAAAAGTCGATTTTTCGCTATTTTTTGGGGAAAAAAGTACTTTTATTCTTTTTAAGTTATCTAAAAAATTTCTAAGAGGATGTATAATGAATTTGTATTTTTTGAAAAGCTAACTGTACATCAAATATTTTAAATGAAAAAAACAATATAATTTTCGATACCGAGGGGACCAGGTCCATTAAAAAAATGCCTATTTTGTATGTAAAATTCAACTTTAGAGCAAAAATTCTCAAATCGCATAGTCGATATCAAATTATAATAATCTATTTTAGATGGCCCAATATGCTACTAATTATTTTGTAAAGGGTTCCGATAACTGCGCCCCTAGTATGGATATTATAGCCAAAAAACAAAAAAATCCAATTTTTGGAATTTTTCAATACTTTTTTTGGAATTGCGGGATTCCTGATTATAAGTTTCAAAATTTGTTTTCATTTTTCCATTTTCAATAAAAAAATCTCTATAAGTGTAAAATTTCATTACAAAATATTGATAAATAAAAATTTTATATCAATTTGAAAAATTTGTATCTATGCCAAAACTCATTAAAAAGCATTTTTTGTCATATTTTTCAAAAAAGTATTCGATGAATTTGTTAATTGTCAAAAGTTATATACATTATTGAAAAGTAGAGAAAATCCTCTATCCATTGATATATAACAAGTCTACCTTATGTTTTTTTACGTGGCAAATTAATTAGGGAAAACTGAACAACTCGCACATAATTTACATAACATAGAAATTCATTAAAAAGCATGTTGCCTACATAACAGCATTTTTATAAATGTAAATAACAGTGCTAGGTAAATTCTCTCTCATATTTTTTTGTTGTTATTAATCTCGTTTTTAGTGCTGGTTTACACACGTCTAATTTACTTGAGCAAGTCTTGAGGAGAAGGGAAAAGATTTTCCTGCTTTTTTATAAATTAAACATTTTGTAAAGTTATCTCAATACTTTTAATTTACCAATAAATTTAATAATAACATTTTTTCTCTGTTAAAAAATTTCTTTACTTTTTTTTAACAGTTTTAAAAAAAACTTTTCAAATACACCAGTTTCTTCTTAAGGACATTTTTCCAAAACATGTTGCATAAGTTTTTCTTTTTTGTTCCTTGTTTTTACCTTGTTTATGCCTGCAACTACTGCCTCATTTGGCAAATACTTGTAAAAGAGAGTTTTCTCAAAATCAATAATAAAATTTAGACAATTACTTTCTTTATAAGTAAAACAACCAAATTGCTGAGGGAGTAAGTATTTTGTTTTGCTCAATTTCTACTTATAGTTTTCTTTAAGAAAAGTTTCTTTCTGTTCGTTCCATATTTTTAGGTTTTTTTTTTTGTTATTTTGAAAGCAACTATTTGCATGAAAATTTCTTTTTGCAATAGCAATTTCAATTTTTCTATTTGTTTTTAACGTTGGCTACGTTTATTTTTTTTTTTATTTTGCTGGGGTTTTTGCTGCAACTTCCTGTATTTATGCAAAAGTTTTTGTGCCAAACATCTTGCTGCATTTCATGTATAAATGCATACACAGATCTATGCGAACTTGTCAGTGTAGTTGTATGAAGTATTTTTGGCTTAAACTGTGTTTTTTTTTTCATCTCCTCTAGATTGTAGCTGTGCAGTGGCAGTGGTGTGTGCCAGCCAGTTCGTTTGAGTATCGAAGGAATTTCTAAGTAGAAACTTGTTTACCATTGTGATGTGCTAATTTTGCAATCAACATGAAAATTTCGTGTTTTTTTTATTTTTCATTTGAAAAAAATACAAAAAAAAAACAACTGAACTGAAGAAGTGATGACGAAAATTCAAATTTGTTTAAAACTAAAAGTTTAAAAACTTTCTGTTTTCTACGGGTTTTTGATTATTTTTTGGAACAAACATAGTTGAAGTGAAAGCAATTTGTATGTGAAATTCATAAAGAAATAGGTACGCAGCATAATATTGTATAAAAAGAATTGTTGATGTAGTCCTTATATATGAAAAGCCCCTAAAGTAAGGCAACATATATTTTTTAACTCCTTAAATTATGCTTCACAAATTATTTACAATTTCTGTTAATATATTTAAATATCTAATTTGTATTTCGTTGCTATATTTCAGCGATTTTAAACAACGCAGAACTGGTAATTATGGTTCAGCTACTACCACAGCTTGCGGTACGCCTCACTCCCCCAGTTCCAGCAATGGTGTAAATAACAACAATAATCCGGAACCAGTGCGCCAAGGACCTTCAGTATTTTGTTTACATGGCCAGCGTAATATTGAGGGTAAGTTGTTGAAACTAAAACTAAAATAAACTAAACCGAAAACTATTCTAATCAAGTGACCAAAATTATGTAAATCAGATTAGGGCAAAAAGACAAATGCACTGAGAGAAATTTGCAAAAAAATTTAAAGGTTTTTTTCAACACAAAATAAAATGCAAAAAATGGTGACTAAATGATTAGAACTAGACTAGAACTAGACTAGAACTAGACTAGAACTAGACTAGAACTAGACTAGCACTAGACTAGAACTAAACTAGAACTAGACTAGAACTAGACTAGAACTAGACTAGAACTAGACTAGAACTAGACTAGAACTAGACTAGAACTAGACTAGAACTAGACTAGAACTAGACTAGAACTAGACTAGAACTAGACTAGAACTAGACTAGAACTAGACTAGAACTAGACTAGAACTAGACTAGAACTAGACTAGAACTAGACTAGAACTAGACTAGAACTAGACTAGAACTAGACTAGAACTAGACTAGAACTAGACTAGAACTAGACTAGAACTAGACTAGAACTAGACTAGAACTAGACTAGAACTAGACTAGAACTAGACTAGAACTAGACTAGAACTAGACTAGAACTAGACTAGAACTAGACTAGAACTAGACTAGAACTAGACTAGAACTAGACTAGAACTAGACTAGAACTAGACTAGAACTAGACTAGAACTAGACTAGAACTAGACTAGAACTAGACTAGAACTAGACTAGAACTAGACTAGAACTAGACTAGAACTAGACTAGAACTAGACTAGAACTAGACTAGAACTAGACTAGAACTAGACTAGAACTAGACTAGAACTAGACTAGAACTAGACTAGAACTAGACTAGAACTAGACTAGAACTAGACTAGAACTAGACTAGAACTAGACTAGAACTAGACTAGAACTAGACTAGAACTAGACTAGAACTAGACTAGAACTAGACTAGAACTAGACTAGAACTAGACTAGAACTAGACTAGAACTAGACTAGAACTAGACTAGAACTAGACTAGAACTAGACTAGAACTAGACTAGAACTAGACTAGAACTAGACTAGAACTAGACTAGAACTAGACTAGAACTAGACTAGAACTAGACTAGAACTAGACTAGAACTAGACTAGAACTAGACTAGAACTAGACTAGAACTAGACTAGAACTAGACTAGAACTAGACTAGAACTAGACTAGAACTAGACTAGAACTAGACTAGAACTAGACTAGAACTAGACTAGAACTAGAACTAGACTAGAACTAGACTAGAACTAGACTAGAACTAGACTAGAACTAGAACTAGACTAGAACTAGACTAGAACTAGACTAGAACTAGACTAGAACTAGACTAGAACTAGACTAGAACTAGACTAGAACTAGACTAGAACTAGACTAGAACTAGACTAGAACTAGACTAGAACTAGACTAGAACTAGACTAGAACTAGACTAGAACTAGACTAGAACTAGACTAGAACTAGACTAGAACTAGACTAGAACTAGACTAGAACTAGACTAGAACTAGACTAGAACTAGACTAGAACTAGACTAGAACTAGACTAGAACTAGACTAGAACTAGACTAGAACTAGAACTAGACTAGAACTAGACTAGAACTAGACTAGAACTAGACTAGAACTAGACTAGAACTAGACTAGAACTAGACTAGAACTAGACTAGAACTAGACTAGAACTAGACTAGAACTAGACTAGAACTAGAACTAGACTAGAACTAGACTAGAACTAGACTAGAACTAGACTAGAACTAGACTAGAACTAGACTAGAACTAGACTAGAACTAGACTAGAACTAGACTAGAACTAGACTAGAACTAGACTAGAACTAGACTAGAACTAGACTAGAACTAGACTAGAACTAGACTAGAACTAGACTAGAACTAGACTAGAACTAGACTAGAACTAGACTAGAACTAGACTAGAACTAGACTAGAACTAGACTAGAACTAGACTAGAACTAGACTAGAACTAGACTAGAACTAGACTAGAACTAGACTAGAACTAGACTAGAACTAGACTAGAACTAGACTAGAACTAGACTAGAACTAGACTAGAACTAGAACTAGACTAGAACTAGAACTAGACTAGAACTAGACTAGAACTAGACTAGAACTAGACTAGAACTAGACTAGAACTAGACTAGAACTAGACTAGAACTAGACTAGAACTAGACTAGAACTAGACTAGAACTAGACTAGAACTAGACTAGAACTAGACTAGAACTAGACTAGAACTAGACTAGAACTAGACTAGAACTAGACTAGAACTAGACTAGAACTAGACTAGAACTAGAACTAGACTAGAACTAGACTAGAACTAGAACTAGAACTAGACTAGAACTAGACTAGAACTAGACTAGAACTAGACTAGAACTAGACTAGACTAGAACTAGACTAGAACTAGACTAGAACTAGACTAGAACTAGACTAGAACTAGACTAGAACTAGACTAGAACTAGACTAAAACTAGACTAGAACTAGACTAGAACTAGACTAGAACTAGACTAGAACTAGAACTAGACTAGAACTAGACTAGAACTAGACTAGAACTAGACTAGAACTAGACTAGAACTAGACTAGAACTAGACTAGAACTAGACTAGAACTAGACTAGAACTAGACTAGAACTAGACTAGAACTAGACTAGAACTAGACTAGAACTAGACTAGAACTAGACTAGAACTAGACTAGAACTAGACTAGAACTAGACTAGAACTAGACTAGAACTAGACTAGAACTAGACTAGAACTAGACTAGAACTAGACTAGAACTAGACTAGAACTAGACTAGAACTAGACTAGAACTAGACTAGAACTAGACTAGAACTAGACTAGAACTAGACTAGAACTAGACTAGAACTAGACTAGAACTAGACTAGAACTAGACTAGAACTAGACTAGAACTAGACTAGAACTAGACTAGAACTAGACTAGAACTAGACTAGAACTAGACTAGAACTAGACTAGAACTAGACTAGAACTAGACTAGAACTAGACTAGAACTAGACTAGAACTAGACTAGAACTAGACTAGAACTAGACTAGAACTAGACTAGAACTAGACTAGAACTAGACTAGAACTAGACTAGAACTAGACTAGAACTAGACTAGAACTAGACTAGAACTAGACTAGAACTAGACTAGAACTAGACTAGAACTAGACTAGAACTAGACTAGAACTAGACTAGAACTAGACTAGAACTAGACTAGAACTAGACTAGAACTAGAACTAGACTAGAACTAGACTAGAACTAGACTAGAACTAGACTAGAACTAGACTAGAACTAGACTAGAACTAGACTAGAACTAGACTAGAACTAGACTAGAACTAGACTAGAACTAGACTAGAACTAGACTAGAACTAGACTAGAACTAGACTAGAACTAGACTAGAACTAGACTAGAACTAGACTAGAACTAGACTAGAACTAGACTAGAACTAGACTAGAACTAGACTAGAACTAGACTAGAACTAGACTAGAACTAGACTAGAACTAGACTAGAACTAGACTAGAACTAGACTAGAACTAGACTAGAACTAGACTAGAACTAGACTAGAACTAGACTAGAACTAGACTAGAACTAGAACTAGACTAGAACTAGAACTAGACTAGAACTAGAACTAGACTAGAACTAGACTAGAACTAGACTAGAACTAGACTAGAACTAGACTAGAACTAGACTAGAACTAGACTAGAACTAGACTAGAACTAGACTAGAACTAGACTAGAACTAGACTAGAAGTAGACTAGAACTAGACTAGAACTAGAACTAGACTAGAACTAGACTAGAACTAGAACTAGACTAGAACTAGAACTAGAACTAGACTAGAACTAGACTAGAACTAGACTAGAACTAGACTAGAACTAGACTAGAACTAGACTAGAACTAGACTAGAACTAGACTAGAACTAGACTAGAACTAGACTAGAACTAGACTAGAACTAGACTAGAACTAGACTAGAACTAGACTAGAACTAGACTAGAACTAGACTAGAACTAGACTAGAACTAGACTAGAACTAGACTAGAACTAGACTAGAACTAGAACTAGACTAGAACTAGACTAGAACTAGACTAGAACTAGACTAGAACTAGACTAGAACTAGACTAGAACTAGACTAGAACTAGACTAGAACTAGACTAGAACTAGACTAGAACTAGACTAGAACTAGACTAGAACTAGACTAGAACTAGACTAGAACTAGAACTAGACTAGAACTAGACTAGAACTAGAACTAGACTAGACTAGAACTAGACTAGAACTAGACTAGAACTAGACTAGAACTAGACTAGAACTAGACTAGAACTAGACTAGAACTAGACTAGAACTAGACTAGAACTAGAACTAGACTAGACTAGAACTAGACTAGAACTAGAACTAGACTAGAACTAGAACTAGAACTAGACTAGAACTAGACTAGAACTAGAACTAGACTAGAACTAGACTAGAACTAGACTAGAACTAGACTAGAACTAGACTAGAACTAGACTAGAACTAGACTAGAACTAGAACTAGACTAGAACTAGACTAGACTAGAACTAGACTAGAACTAGACTAGACTAGAACTAGACTAGAACTAGACTAGAACTAGAACTAGACTAGATCTAGATCTAGACTAGAACTAGACTAGAACTAGACTAGAACATGACTAGAACTAGACTAGAACTTGACTAGAACTATGGTAAGTACTATGACCAGATGTATGTCTGAAATTTTGACTAGAGTTTTGACTACTTGTAATTTCACTTTTAAAATTTTTCTCTCCGTGGATAACTTAATGTTTTATTAAAATGTTGTTGCATTGCTACATGCAATATGTAGATTTTTGTATTTTTCAGTTTTACTTTTATCCTCAGATTTACCAAAATAGTTTTTATTTTTTATTTATTCTTTTAGTTTTTTTTTTGTACTATTCTTACTACCGCAAATTCGCTTAAATATGATGATAAAATGGAATACATTTGACATAATAAAGTTTCATTGTACACATTCGCTTACATACACAAATGCAGCTGCAGAGTTTTTTTTTTTTTTTGGTTTCCGGAAATAGATTGAATCTGTTAAATTTCAAAGGTTTCTCTCACACTGTAGATTAGAATTTTGAAACAACAAATTTTGTGTGTGTGCACAGAAAAAAAAGAGTGGAATTTAAATTTTAATTAAAAACACTAGAGAGATTAGGATTTATAAAGACACATGTGTATAGAGATAAATAAAGTTAAACTAAATAAAAATTGTGAGTAGTTTTGAATTTGAATATGGCATAAAATGCAATTAAAACGACCAGCAGTGAGGAGAACTTTTATAGATTTTGTGGTGAAACAAATTAAATGTTTTTTAAAACTAATTTGTAAATTCATTTCATTATTTAACTGAATTTCATTGGTTTGTTTTTTCTTTTGTTATAATTCATTTGAACTTTGTCGATGCCAATTTCTGTTTGCCTTTTTGTTAGACACGCAATATTTTTATTAGTTTTTTGTTTATGGGCTGCTGCTGCTGTTGTTGCTTCTGCTAGTTATTTTTTTCTTTTATTATCGCTCATTATAAAAATTGTTAACAATTTTGTTTATCAAACCAGAAATTGCTTAAACAAATAACAAATTTGAACTTATTTACATTTTAAGTGTTTGCAAGCGCTCTGGCTGCCAACTTTTCAAAAAAAATAAATAAAAAAATACAAAAAGTTGAATGGTATTCGCTATAAATAAACGACATTTAGTTGGCAGTTAGAAGAGACGTTAATGTGAAAACAAATTATAAATAATTTGTGAAAAGCATGTGCATAAATAATTTGCAAAATAAAAAAAACGGAAAACTAAAACGAATTATTAAAGTTTGAAATTAAATAAAAGTTGTTGTAATGTAAATGTAATGATGCTTAGCAACATGTTGCTATTTTTTAGAATTGTCTTTGGCAACATGTTGCTGAGTTCTAAAAAAATCAAGTCAAAGAAATTGTTATCTATGTTTTTATTATTTATTACAAAGATATACAAAGAAAATCAATTAATATGCTAAAAATTACTTTAGCAACATTTTGAAAGTTCAGCAACATTGCGTAATATTTCTGGCAACATTCAAATTTTTATAAAAATTGTATTTAAACATAAATAATATAAAGTTTTATTTAAAACTAAATTAATTGCAACATGTTTCTGCAATAATTTTTTTTAGCAACATGTTGCTAAATCTAAAACTATTGCTTTAAAGACCTTAGCAATTTATTAAATGTGTAATGAAGAATGCTATACCAATTGGAAATGTTCTATTAAACTTTTTTAAAATAATTTAAGGTTTTTTAAGTAAATAATTTTTATTTAGCAACATGTTACTAAGCTCTGTTGAACGGGAAAATAATAATTTTCTTTTATAAACATGTTAATTTTATTGCAAATAAATAAATAAATTTAGGTTTTCATAAATTTCAGCAACATGATGCTAAGCTCAGCAACATTTTACAACTACAACAATATAATTTTATATTGATTAATATTTGCAGTAGATTTTGATGTGATTAGAAATTGAATATTTTAATCTTTTCTTTGGCAACATGTTGCTGACTTTATAAAAAACCAGAAAAACATTCTTTGCCTAATAAACACTTGTACAATAAACGATAAATTCCAGTTAAGAAATAAGAAATTTCATTAGCAACATTTTTAAAATTCAGCAACATTTTCTTATATTTAAGGCAACATTTAATTTTTTTTTTATAATTTTGATTTAATATAAAGTATATGAAATTATATTTAAAATTTAATGAATTTTACAGGTTTTTGAAATAATTTTTTTAGCAACATGTTGCTAAAGTTTCATAATATTTATTCTGCTTTTAAGCAAAAATTTAAATTAAATCTTTAGCAACATGTTGCTGGAATTGAATAAAAGGTTTAAGCATCATTGTAAACTATTATCTTTAAGTGACTGAATAGTACTGAAGTTGTTTTTGAAAATAAATTTCCTTAGCAACATTTTGGTCAATTAAATAAGGAAAGATTTTCGTAAGGTTTATAGCTATTAATTTATGTGTGTTATTGAATAAATTAAATTTTTAAAAAATATTTAGCATAAAAAATATTTAGCCGAACATACAAATTTATTAATAAATATTGTTTCAAATATCCTTAGCAACATGTTGCAAACCATGACATAATTTTAAAACATTGCAAAACTTAAACATTATTATCATATACAAATTAAGAAAAATATAAAAATATTATTTTTAAAAATGTTTAGCAACATGTTGCTTAAACAAAAAAAAATTCCCTTAAGATATATTGCATTATGAATATGAAGCATATATATGTAGCTATAGACATATTACAGTAACATTTCATGAATAAAATTTTCTTAGCAACATGTTGCAGAACATGAAAAATTTTTGAAATTACATTTTTGAAGTCTCGGCAACATAATAACATGCTGCTGAACTGAAATGGTGAGATATCTTTAAAAAATTCTTTAGCAACATGTTGCAAAACATGAACATTTTTCTAAAACATCAAAACTCAATAGAAAACTTCGTATACAAAAAAAAAATAGAAAAAATGTTGCTGAAACATAAAACATAGCTATGAACATATTACAGTAATATTTCGTGAAAAAAATTTTCTTAGCAACATTTTGCAGAATATTATACTTTTTTTTAACTGCATTTTAGAAGTCTTATTAACATTATCAAACTCCAAATTAAAGATTTTGTTCAAACAAATTTTTTAGCAACATGCTGCTAAACTAAAATGGTATGATATGCCTAAAAATATCCTTAGCAACATGTTGCAAAATGTACACAACTTTCTAAAACATATCAAAACTTAATAGAAAACTGAAAAATTTTCTTAGCAACATGTTGCAGAACATTAAAAATTTTTTTAACTGCATTTGAGAAGTCTTATTAACATTATCAAGCTCCAAATTAACCATTTTGTTCAAACAAATTTCTTAGCAACATGTTGCTAAACTAAAATAGTGTGATACATATTCCTAAAAATATCCTTAGCAACATGTTGCAAAAACATATCAAAACTTAATAGAAATCTGAAATGAAATAAATTAGTATGTCCAACAAATTTCTTAGCAACATGTTGCTGATAATTAAAATTTCTTTAAAAAGCATTGCGTTATGTAGATGAAACATAGTTGTATATATTGCAATGTGGCGGCTATATTTCGTTAAAAAAAAGGTCTTAGCAACATGTTTCAGAACATAAAAATTGTTTTATCTGCATTTTTGAAGTCTTGGAAACATTATAAAGCTCCAAAAGAAAGATTTCATGTAAACAAACAACGTGTTGCTAAACCAAAATGACATGATATGTCTAAAATATACCTTAGCAACATGTTGCAGAACATAAAAAATGTTTTAAATGCATTTTTGAAGTCTTGGCAGCTCTAAATTAAAGTCTTGGCAGCTCAAAATAAAAGCAACTTTCTTAGCAACATGTTGCTAAACTAAAATAATATGATACGCATAAAAAACTCCTTAGCAACATGTGGCCAAACATGAAATATTTTCTAAAACATTCAAAACACAAAAGAAAACATCATATAGAAATAGAGAACAAAATTAAGAAAATAATGTTTACAACAACTTAAAATTATTACTTTAGCAAACAAAATTGTATACAAGTAGCTAAAATATCAAAAATTGTTAATTTTACATTGAAATGTTTGGCAACATGTTGCTAAATGGCAGAAAATTGCATAAATTAAAAATAACTTAAATGTTCATGTCTTTAGTTACACTTTTAACTTTATCTAAAATATATTAAACGTCTAGCAACATTTATTTTCGTTTCAGCAACATTTTTTTAAATTTCCATAAATCAAAATTCTTAAGACTTTAAACCATTTTTTAATAAACTACTAAACATTTTATATGATCTTTCTTCTATATTAAAGGGTTTTTGTTAAATATTTTTCTTGTTTTTTCTATATCTAACAATTTGATTAGCAACATTTTTTTTTTGTTTAGCAGCATGCTGTTGTTTGTGTCAGCCATTTACCAAACAATTTACTTGACCATTATTATCCTCTTCATTTCATTTTGTTGGTCATAAATATAAATTTTCATTTTGTTTGAAAACATACTCTCTCATATGTCATCAGTTGGTAATTTTGTAAATTTTTTTTCGGTTTTTTTTCTGTTTCCCAAAAAAAAATTTTGTGAAATATTCTGCAGACATATTATGGGAAAAGTACATGTATATACTCCGTATATACATATGTGTTGCTCTATGTTCTCTTTGTAATGACCATAGATACTCTATTTATAGAGTATAGTTGGTAATAAATGTTGCATTTACTACCACAGACAGCTAATCTAAATTTATGTATTTTGAATGATGAAAAAATATCATCTGAAAGCTTATTCTGAGAGTTTGTATATATGCTGGGTTGGTGTAGGAGTATAATGTTTTCTAGGAAAGTCATTCATACTCTACATTTTAAAGTAGCCACAAACTATGTTTGGTATATATCAATTCATTGTGGTCATTCATTTCTATATACAAATGAGATGGCTAGCAGGGATAGAAAAATGCATCCTTTTTTTTCTGCATATGTAGTTGAATGTAGTTTAAGTGGGAAAAACGAAGGTTGTAAGAAAATTTTGTTTAAATTTTGGAGATTTTTTTTTAGATTTTTATTGAGAATACATTTTTAGGCTCTAGCAACATTGTTTAGATACAAATGTATATTAAACAATATTTTGAATCTTAAACAATAAAGTTGGCTATATTTTTTTATAGTTGTGGAAAATTATTAAATTTTTTTAAGAAAATCTAGACTTTTTTAAATAAATATTTGGAAGTTCGTTTAAAATGGCTTTAGCAACATTTTGAAATGTTTAGCAACATGTCTTAAAACATGTATTTTTGGGATACTTTACAAGTTATTCTTATTTGTGCCGATTTATTATGAAACATTAGAGGTTTAATTTCAGAATATTTTTCTGAATAATAAAATAGCCTCAGCAACATTTTGAAATGCTTAGCAACATTTCATAAAACTTACGTATTTTATAAATCAAATTAAATAATTCATTCTGCATAAAATTTATTTTTTATAACAAATCTTTGAAATTTTGCTTAAAATAGCTTAGCAACATTTTGAAAACATTAGCAACATGTCATAAATTATATGTTTTTTTATAAGTTTTAGAAGTTCTTTTTATTAATGCAGGATTTTTTGGGAAATTTTTAAAATATTGTTTAAAATTTGTTTAGCAACATTTTGAAATGTTTAGCAACATGACATAAAACTTGTATTTTTTGTAAATTTTGGAAGTTCTTTTTCTAAATTCTGGATAAACTTATGTCTTTTAAACAAATCTTTAAAATTTTGTTTAAAATAGCTATAGCAACATTTTGAAATGTTTAGCAACATGTCATAAAACTTGTATTTTTTGAATGTTTTGCAAGTTATTTTTGCCAGTTTTCTAATGAAACTTTGGACTGTTTAATAAATGATTATTGCAAAATAATAAAAAAAAACTTTAGCAACATTTTGAAATGTTTAGCAACATATCATAAAATTTGTATTTTTTGGAAATCTTAGTAGTTCTTGTTACTAATTCTGTATAAATTTCTGTTTATTTTAACAAACCTTTGAAATATTGTTTAAAATAGCTTAGCAACATTTTAAAAAGTTTAGCAACATGGCATAAATTATATGT
The DNA here is from genome assembly GCF_958450345.1 of Calliphora vicina. Taxonomy (NCBI): domain Eukaryota; kingdom Metazoa; phylum Arthropoda; class Insecta; order Diptera; family Calliphoridae; genus Calliphora; species Calliphora vicina. Next base: position 130,008,888 of record NC_088781.1, read on the forward strand.
TTTTTATAAATTTTAGAAGTTCTTTTTATTAATTCTGGATTTTTTTGGAAAATTTTAAAATTTTGTTTGAAATAGGTTTAGCAACATTTTGAAATCTCTAGCAACATGTCATAAAACTTGTATTTTTTGTAAATTTTGAAGTTATTTTTTTTAATTCTGGATAAACATGTGTCTTTTAAACAAATCATTAAAATGGCGGCTAAAATAGCTTTAGCAACATTTTGAACTCTCTAGCAACATGTCATAAAACTTGTATTTTTTGTAAATTTCAGAATTTTTTTTTATTAATTCTGTGTAAACTTGATTATTTTAACAAATCTTTAAAATTTAGCTTAAACTAGCTTTAGCAACATTTTGTAATGTTTAGCAACATGGCATGAATTGTATTTTTTTTGATAAATTTTTTAATAAATCTGAATTTTGTGGGAATTTTTTTAAAATTTTGCTTAAAATAGCTTTAGCAACATTTTCAAGTGTTTAGCAACATGTCATTAAACTTGTATTTTTTTATAAATTTTGAATGTTGTTTTTATTAATTTTGAATAATGTTGTATATTTTAAACAAATCTTTGAAATTTAGCTTAAAATAGCTTTAGCAACATTTTGAAATGTTTAGCAACATGTGTTAAACTTGTAATTTATATAAATTTTTTAAGCTGTATTTATTAATTCTGAATTATTAAAACAGTTATGCAGTTTAACACAAGACAAATCAAAAATTGGACTAAAAATAAGTTTAGCAACATTTTTAAAGTTGCTAGCAACATTTTTTTGAAATTAACTTGAGATTGTTTTCAGTTAGTTTAAAGTTATTAAAAATATTTCATATTTAAGCTTGTTTTCTGATTTAAATTTTTTCAAATGTTTAGCAACATTGTTGAGAAACATTCAGAATGTTGCTAAGCTATTTAAAACGCTAAGCTATTTAAAATCATTTATATCTAAGCTTATTTTGTGATTTCTATTTATTCTAATGTTTAGCAACATTGTTTGGCAACATTCAGAATGTAGCTAAGCTTTTCAAAACGATTGGCTGCTTGTTTGAACAGTTGTTGTTCCTTTTCATCCTTTTTTAGCAAAAATTCATATTTTTTTTTGTATCTCAGCATGTTCTCATATTTATCCAACCATTTAATGATTATATATCTGTTTATTTTTTGGGGGGTTTTATATCTACATATATGCTGTGATTTCACAGACTATGGCTTTTGCATTTTCCTTTTGTATAATTCACATCTTTCGCAACATTTTCTGTTGTCAGAGTGTGTTATAAATCGTAATGAAATGGTCGTAATTTATAATTTAACATGCTCATATATACAAATGTATATAGAGCACAACAGCATCACAGCTAAATAGTTCAGTTTTTTTGTGGACATTTGAGGACAATAGAAACAAGACTGAGAGTAAAGAGAAGAGGCATGCATAAACATGAATAGTGCATTTAAAAATGAATACATTTGTAGAGAAATTTCATATTTGAGAAGGCAATTAAATTATGATATTTTTTAGGTTTTGATGTTTGCAACATGTTGCTAATGAGTTGTAAGTAAAGGAAATTTATTAGTTTGTAGATTTTGCCAGTTTTGAGGTCTGCAACATGTTGCTAATGGGTTGTTAGTAAAGGAAATTTATTAGATTGTAGATTTTGCCAGTTTTGAGGTCTGCAACATGTTGCTAATGAGTTGTTAGTAATGGTAATTAATTCGTTTGTAGATTTTGTCAGTTTTGAGGTCTGCAACATGTTGCTAATGGGTTGTTAGTAAAGGAAATTTATTAGATTGTAGATTTTGTCAGTTTTGAGGTCTGCAACATGTTGCTAATGAGTTGTTAGTAATGGTAATTTATTCGTTTGTTGATTTTGTCAGTTATGAGGTCTGCAACATGTTGCTAATGGGTTGTTAGTTACATAAATTTAATAGGTGTTTTAATTCGAAGGAGTTCTAAAATTTTGCTATATTTATTAAAGTACCTACAGTTCAGTTTAAATGTCTTTACTTTAAATGCAAGTGTTTTTATAATTATAGTTTTTATTATACTTTTCATTAATGTTTATTACCTTATTGACAAGCTTAACAGCTACTAAGTATTCTGAACGTTAGAAAAAAAACTGAACTCATAAATATTTAATAACTATTTCTCGGTGTCTTTTCAACCTTTTACTGCATAAGTGATGAGAACTTTATCATTAGTTTGCACACGTTACGTTACACTTTTTATAATAAAACCCACAGCTATTAAATTGTCAATAGTATGACACATTTCCCAAGGATCCTCCCCTCTTCACTTTGACAGCTAATTGTCAACCAACTTTTATAAATTCTTCTTGCAATGCACATATTTTTACATCATCATAAGTATTTTTTTATAGTAATTTCAACAAATTATAAATTAAATAGAAAAAAATAAATTCAAATGTTTATTTATGTACATTTTCACAAGTTTCTTGAACTACAATAATAATAATAATGTTTAACAAAAGAACATGTTTAACATTTTAAATAAATAATGATTATACAAAGAATATAGATAAAAAAATCGCGTGCTAAATTTGCATAAAACGATAAAAAGGGAATATTATTTTGAATTGAAAACAAATACATTAATATACTTGTCTTTCATCATTCAATTTCAATTTCAGTTACAGCTACAGTTTACATTTTCAGTTCACTAAACAATTACAATTTTAATTTACACAATAATTATACAAACATTTGCCATAAACTTACAAAGACTTGCAATTAAACACAAATACGCCTTTAGTGATTATGTGTAAGTTAAGTATTTTATTTAGTTTAAAAACTGTTAAATTATTTAGAATTCATTGAATCGTCTTTTTGTAATTTGAATTTGAAATAAATGTAAAAAAAGTAATTAAAATAATAGCTAATAAGGATTGTAAAAAGTCAATTAAAAAACTTAATATTGCTGGCAACATGTTGCTTGAAATTTGAAAAAATTAAACACATTGAAGAAACTTTCTCTCACAAAATCAGGAACCTTTTCTAAAAAATGTTTGATATAAAGCTTTAAATAAATTCAGAAACATTTAGAAATGTTTAGCAACATATCCCTAATTATGTATTTTTTATATTTTTTAAAAGTTATTCTTATTGATTCTAGATAAACTTGGTTTTTTAACAAATTATTGAAATTTAGCTTCAAATAGCTTAAGCAACATTTTTAGATGTTTAGCAACATGTCCCGAATTAAGTATTTTTTATATTTTTTAAAAGTTAATTTTATTAATTCTGATGAATAATGACTTTTTAAAACAAATTGTTAAAATTAAGCTTACATAAGCTTCAGCAACATTTTGAAATGTTTAGCAACATATATAAAATGAAGTATTTTTAAAATCTCTAAAATCTCCTTTTATTTATTCTGGATAAATTTATCAGTTTTTAAACATATCTTTGATATTTAGCTCATAATATGCTTAGCAACATTTTGAAATGTTTAGCAACATATCTTAAATGATATATTTTTTTATAATTTTCATGAGTTCTTTTTATTAATTCTGAATTAATTTGTCCTTTTAAATGAATATTTAAAATTTTGCTTAACATAGCTTTAGCAACATTTTGAAATGTTTAGCAACATGTCTTAATTGATGTATTTTTATAACTTTAAATATTTTTTATGGTAGCTGGTATAACTTATCTGTTTTAAACAAATCTTTGATATTTAGCCCAAAATATGTTTAGCAACATTTTGAAATGTTTACCAACATGTTTTAAATTTATATTTTTTTTTGGAAATTCTAGAAGTTCTTTTTACTAATTGTATATAAACTTGTAATTTTAAAAAAAAAACATTGAAATTTAACTTAAACTGGCTTAGCAACATTTTGAAATGTTTAGCAACATGTCATAAATGATGTATTTTTATAATTTTTAAAATTTCGTTTTATTTATTCTGTATAAACTTATCAGTTTTTAAACATATCTTTGATATTTAGCTCATAATATGCTTAGCAACATTTTGAAATGTTTAGCAACATGTTTTAAATTTATATTTTTTGGAAATTTTAGTACTTATTTTTAATAATTCTATATAAACCTGTAATTTTTAATAAACAAATTTAAATTTAACTTAAACTGGCTTAGCAATATTTTGAAATGTTTAGCAACATGTCATAAATGATGTATTTTTATAATTTTTAAAATTTCCTTTTATATTTGCTGGATGAATTTGTTTGTTTTAAGCAAATCGTTAATATTTAGCTTAAAAAAAGCTTAGCAACATTTTGAAATGCTCTGCAACATATTTTAAAATTTATATTTTTTTGAAAATTTTTTAAGACCTTTTTAAAAATTCTGTATAAACCTGTAATTTTTTAAAAAAAATTATGAAATTTAACTTAAAATAGCTTAGCAACATTTTGAAATGTTTAGCAACATGTCATAAATGATGTATTTTTATAATTTTTAAAATTTCGTTTTATTTATTCTGTATAAACTTATCAGTTTTTAAACATATCTTTGATATTTAGCTCATAATATGCTTAGAAACATTTTGAAATGTTTAGCAACATAGTTTAAATTTATATTTTTTTGGAAATTTTAGTATTTCTTTTTAATAATTCTATATAAACCTGTAATTTTTAATAAAAAAATTTAAATTTAACTTAAACTGGCTTAGCAACATTTTGAAATGTTTAGCAACATGTCATAAATTATGTATTTTTAAAATTTCCTTTTATATTTGCTCGATAAATTTGTTTGTTTTAAATAAATCGTTAATATTTAGCTTAAAATAAGCTTAGCAACATTTTGAAATGCTCTGCAACATGTTTTAAAATTTATATTTTTTTGAAATTTTTTAAAAAAAATTATGAAATTTAACTTAAAATAACTTAGGAACATTTTGAAATGTTTAGCAACATGTTTTAAGATTTAAAGTTTTTATAATTTTTAAAATTTCTTTTAATTAATTCTGGATAAACTTTTCTGTTTTAAACATATTTTTTGATATTTAGCTCAAAATATGTTTAGCAACATGTTGAAATGTTTAGCAACATGAGCATGTTAAATTATAAATTACGACCATCTCATTACGATTTATAACACACTCTGACAACAGAAAATGTTGCGAAAGATGTGAATTATACAAAAGGAAAATGCAAAAGGCACAGTCTGAGAAATCACAGCATATAGATATAAAACCGCCCAAAAATAAACAGATATGGAATCATTAAATGGTTGAATAAATATGAAAACATTCTCAGCTACAAAAAAGAAACAAAAAAATATGAATTTTAACCATAAACAATGAAAATGAATAACAACTGTTGCAATACGTAGCCAAACATTTTGAATAGCTTAGCAACATTCTGAATGTTGTTCAACAATGTTGCTAAACATTAGAATAAATAGAAATCAGAAAACAAGACCAGTTCTGAACGATTTTAAATTACTTTTAACAAACGGAAGTAATCTCAAGTTAATTAAAAAAAAATGTTGCTAGCAAGTTTGATAATGTTGCTAAACTTATTTTTAGTCTAATTTTCAATTCGTCTTGTTTTAAACTGCATGAAATGTCCTAATAATCCAATATTAATAAATATAACTTAAAAAATTCATAAAAATTACAAGTTTAACACATGTTGCTAAACATTTCAAAATGTTGCTAAGCTATTTAAAGCTAAATTTCATAGGTTTGTTGAAAAAAGTAAAGTTTATTCAGAATTAATAACAAAAACTTCTAAGATTTACAAAAAAAAAATAAGTTTTATGATATGTTGCTAAACATTTTTAAATGTTGCTAAAGCTAAGGCAAATTACTTAAGCAATATTTCAAAAATACATGTTGCTAAACCATTCAAAATGTTGCTAAAGCTATTTTAAGCTAAATTTCAAAGATTTCTTTAAAACGTTTATATTTTGTTAATGTTTTTAAATCATTTTTAACTTGATGTAAACATCCTAGTTAATTAATAAATGTGGTTCACTACAAATGTTGCTAAACTTATTTCCTACATTTTTTATATTTTCCTTTATTAAAGCAGCTATTTTAAGCAAAAATTTAAAGATTTGTTTAAAAAAGACAAGTTTATTTACAAAAAAAGTACAAGTTTTATTAAATGTTGCTAAGTATTTCAAAATGTTGCTAATGCTATTTAAAAGTAAATTTTAGACAACTTGGGTTTTCTTTACCCAAATGTTTTTTTTAAATATGTTTACTATTTATTTCCTAAAAAATTAAATTAAAAGTTTTCTAGCAACATGTTGCTAATAATATTTTATCTAAAATACATAATTGAATACTTAAAACATCCTTGGCAACATGTTGCTAGCAACATTTTTTAAATTTCTTTTGAGTTTTATGTTACAAAATTTGAATTCTTAAATCTAATCTCGGTATCTAATCGCACTAATGGTTTTAATTATTTTTTAGCAACATGTTGCAGGAAATATATTTTTCAAAAAAATATAAAATATATATTTTAAACATTGTTAAATCTTAGGACATCCAAATGCTGCTAGAAATATTTTCTTAGTTTGCCTTGAGTTGTCTTCTTTGCAACATGTTGCTGGCAGTATTTTCTCAGTTTACCTTTCTTCCTTCTTAGAAAAAAATTCTTAAAAATTGCTTGCCAAACAAATTTCTAATATTTATGAGAAATTTGACAATAACTTGGCGATTTGCTATTCAATTCCAAACTTATTTTACTATTTTAAGAATTCATTACAAAATGTTGCCATCCATCTTTGCATATAGAAATGTTATTTGTTTATTTTTAAATTTATGGCTAAATAAAAATTTAGCTATAGGACGAAAAGGAAAGGAAAAGAGCAACCCCTCGCCCCAACCAAATATAGTTGACAGTTTTATAGTGAAACTATTACATAAATCAATGTTTTATTTATATTGTGCAAAAATAAAGTGTCATTTACACCAAACCCACATCAATAAAAGAAAATATAGAAATGGTATACAGAAAAACCCATTTTAGAGACAATAAACATATGAGTGAATTTCCAATTCAAACTAAACCATAAAAATATTTAACCATTCATCAATCAATACATATACAGACATGACAATACAAATACATTCACTGAATAACCATCAACACTTTATTTCCGTTAGTTGTCTAGTTTTGTGTAAGCTTTTCATTTCCGTCCTTTCAGCTTAAATATAATTGTAAATTGTTATTCTAAACATACTTTTATGGTATTTTTTTCTCCACCAATTTCTATTTTTTTATAACAACTTCCATTGCAATTTTCCAAACAATTAAATTTTAGTAAAAGAGAAAGAATTTCTATTTTTTTTTAACAACATTGGCTCTTGTAGACACTTGTCTTTCGACAAGTGACCACAAAAGAATGATGAAAGTTGAGTAGAACAGATAGAAAATCTGCATATTCATTCGGCAAATGACAGTTTTCTGTTTTCTTTTTTTTTAATAGATTCTAACCATCATTTTGTGAGCAAACATTTACGGCAACACCCCACATTTATAAATTCTAAATTGATATAATTTTCGTTTAACCCACAATGATGGAGAAATAAATGGGTGGAGATTAAGTTTAAAATGGAGGTAGGCGACTGTTGGAAACACTTATTTGATATTAGAATTTTGTTAAAATATTTAAATTTCAGTATGGATGTAAAAAAATTAGGTTAGCAACATGTTGCAGAGAAAACCCTGAGTTATGTGACACGATTCTGTATCGTATTGATACAAAAACTTATTTCTAATCGGAAAATAATGTATTTTTTCAGCAACACGTAGCTAGAAAAATTTCTTAAATTCTTTAAAATGTGTTTTTGCAAATAAAATTTAAGCATTTCCTGGCAACATGTTGCTAGAAAAAATATTACTGCTAAAATATTTCATATAAACTGCTAAAGGATTAGTTTTTCGTGAGAAATTACTTTAAAAAAAATCCTAGCAACATGTTGCTAGAAAAAAATTTTGATGCTGAACAATTTTATCAAGTTTTTTCAATGAAATTAAAGAGTTTTGGTAAAACTATTAAAAAATGTTGCTAGAAACATGTTGCAGAAGATAATATAAACTAAAATTAGTATGTTGTGAGAAATTACTTTAAAAAATATCCCAGCAACATGTTGCTAGAACAAAATATTTTGTCTGAAATGTTTTAGCAAGTTTTTTTGAAGAGATAACATAAACTAAAATAAGTATTTCATGAAAAATTACTTCAAAAAATCTTAGCAACATGTTGATAGCAAAAATGTTTGTTGCTGAAAAATTCTATCAAGTTTTTTCAATGAAATTTAAGTTTTTAGGTAGAAATATATAAAAAATTTTGCTAGCAACATGTTGCAGGAGATAATATAAACTAAAATTAGTATGCCGTGAGAAATTACTTTAAAAAATATCCCAGCAACATGTTGCTAGAACAAAATTTTGTGTCTGAAATGTTTTAGCAAGTTTTTTTGAAGAGATTTTTGGTAAAAATATTAAAATCATGTTGCTGGCAACATGTTGCAGGAGATAATATAAACTAAAATTAGTATTTCGTGAAAAATTACTTCAAAAAAATCTTAGCAACATGTTGCTACTAAAAATTTTATCAAGTTTTTTCAATGAAATTGAAGCTTTGTATTGAAATATTAAAAAAAAAGCTTTTTGGGTAGAAATGTTATAAAATGTTGCTAGCAACATGTTACGGAAAGGTTTCTGTACAATTTTACAACTAAACTGAATTGGGGTTTTTCAATTAAATCAAGAGAAATTTAATATTATTAGCAAGCTTTAATTTGTTACCTTCCTTATAATAAACTAAACTTAACCTCCATATTTAACTCTGGAATAATTTAAAATACCAAATTTTACAACAATGTTTTATAGACATCTCCAGATAATTAAAAAAAAATCTCCATAGAAACTTTGTAATCCATGCATGACAGACGGACTGACCAGCTAACCACTCGTCCATCATTTTCTGTCTCTGTAATTGAAAAAGGAAGTACAAGAGTATATTTATATAACCCGGGGGTTTATCGACACAAAAAAATCCCCAGCATATTTAAAATATAATTTCATTCATATTAATTCCTTTTGTGTTTCCTGTTTCCTTCTTACACAAGAAAACAAACAAACCAACAGATAACAGAAAGAATACCTTTCTTTACATTAAAGCGATTTTAATTGAAATTTTATCAGCTTGTATTTCAATTTAGATCATTTACATAATTTATATATACCCACAAAAGTACATACATTTAATAATATTGGAAAAAAAAGAATACAATACAATTTAAGCACGAGTTTCCATAGATAAAAATCAATATTTAATATGAAAATGAAAAGGAAAGCAAAAATTGCTATTATACCGCCAACATTATCAGCTCTGCATCGTCATTGTTTCAATTTATATATTTCCTTTTTGAGTTTTTTTTTTTTGTTCTGTTCATAGTACTTTATTGTTTTTCTATATGATAGAGCTACATATTTGTATGGCACTTCTTTTATTTACATATAAATTTCTTAATTTAAAGTCTAGACATGTATAAAGTGATTTATTTATGAAAAATTTATAGCAGAAATTTATTGGTAGAAAATGTGAATGAAAGCATGAGAGTTATCACGTTTAATGATGTGTAATTAAAGTGAGAAAAGACATTGAAGCGAAAACTAGTTAACATTTTGTTAAACAGCAGGAACATTGACAAAACGTGTCAGCTATGTCTTTCTATAACCTAAATACAACTTAAGCTATGCAAAGATGTTTTGTTTTTTAATTTAGTTCCAAGTTCAATTCCAGTTCTGTTGTAGTTCTGTTCTAGTTCTGTTCTAGTTCTGTTCTAGTTCTGTTCTAGTTCTGTTCTAGTTCTGTTCTAGTTCTGTTCTGTTCTAGTTCTGTTCTAGTTCTGTTCTAGTTCTGTTCTAGTTCTGTTCTAGTTCTGTTCTAGTTCTGTTCTAGTTCTGTTCTAGTTCTGTTCTAGTTCTGTTCTAGTTCTGTTCTAGTTATGTTCTAATTCTGTTCTAGTTCTGTTCTAGTTCTGTTCTAGTTCTAGTTCTGTTCTAGTTCTGTTCTAGTTCTGTTCTAGTTCTGTTCTAGTTCTGTTCTAGTTCTGTTCTAGTTCTGTTCTAGTTCTGTTCTAGTTCTGTTCTAGTTCTGTTCTAGTTCTGTTCTAGTTCTGTTCTAGTTCTGTTCTAGTTCTGTTCTAGTTCTGTTCTAGTTCTGTTCTAGTTCTGTTCTAGTTCTGTTCTAGTTCTGTTCTAGTTCTGTTCTAGTTCTGTTCTAGTTCTGTTCTAGTTCTGTTCTAGTTCTGTTCTAGTTCTGTTCTAGTTCTGTTCTAGTTCTGTTCTAGTTCTGTTCTAGTTCTGTTCTAGTTCTGTTCTAGTTCTGTTCTAGTTCTGTTCTAGTTCTGTTCTAGTTCTGTTCTAGTTCTGTTCTAGTTCTGTTCTAGTTCTGTTCTAGTTCTGTTCTAGTTCTGTTCTAGTTCTGTTCTAGTTCTGTTCTAGTTCTGTTCTAGTTCTGTTCTAGTTCTGTTCTAGTTCTGTTCTAGTTCTGTTCTAGTTCTGTTCTAGTTCTGTTCTAGTTCTGTTCTAGTTCTGTTCTAGTTCTGTTCTAGTTCTGTTCTAGTTCTGTTCTAGTTCTGTTCTAGTTCTGTTCTAGTTCTGTTCTAGTTCTGTTCTAGTTCTGTTCTAGTTCTGTTCTAGTTCTGTTCTAGTTCTGTTCTAGTTCTGTTCTAGTTCTGTTCTAGTTCTGTTCTAGTTCTGTTCTAGTTCTGTTCTAGTTCTGTTCTAGTTCTGTTCTAGTTCTGTTCTAGTTCTGTTCTAGTTCTGTTCTAGTTCTGTTCTAGTTCTGTTCTAGTTCTGTTCTAGTTCTGTTCTAGTTCTGTTCTAGTTCTGTTCTAGTTCTGTTCTAGTTCTGTTCTAGTTCTGTTCTAGTTCTGTTCTAGTTCTGTTCTAGTTCTGTTCTAGTTCTGTTCTAGTTCTGTTCTAGTTCTGTTCTAGTTCTGTTCTAGTTCTGTTCTAGTTCTGTTCTAGTTCTGTTCTAGTTCTGTTCTAGTTCTGTTCTAGTTCTGTTCTAGTTCTGTTCTAGTTCTGTTCTAGTTCTGTTCTAGTTCTGTTCTAGTTCTGTTCTAGTTCTGTTCTAGTTCTGTTCTGTTCTAGTTCTGTTCTAGTTCTGTTCTAGTTCTGTTCTAGTTCTGTTCTAGTTCTGTTCTAGTTCTGTTCTAGTTCTGTTCTAGTTCTGTTCTAGTTCTGTTCTAGTTCTGTTCTGTTCTAGTTCTGTTCTAGTTCTGTTCTAGTTCTGTTCTAGTTCTGTTCTAGTTCTGTTCTAGTTCTGTTCTAGTTCTGTTCTAGTTCTGTTCTAGTTCTGTTCTAGTTCTGTTCTAGTTCTGTTCTAGTTCTGTTCTAGTTCTGTTCTAGTTCTGTTCTAGTTCTGTTCTAGTTCTGTTCTAGTTCTGTTCTAGTTCTGTTCTAGTTCTGTTCTAGTTCTGTTCTAGTTCTGTTCTAGTTCTGTTCTAGTTCTGTTCTAGTTCTGTTCTAGTTCTGTTCTAGTTCTGTTCTAGTTCTGTTCTAGTTCTGTTCTAGTTCTGTTCTAGTTCTGTTCTAGTTCTGTTCTAGTTCTGTTCTAGTTCTGTTCTAGTTCTGTTCTAGTTCTGTTCTAGTTCTGTTCTAGTTCTGTTCTAGTTCTGTTCTAGTTCTGTTCTAGTTCTGTTCTGTTCTGTTCTAGTTCTGTTCTAGTTCTGTTCCAGTTCCGTTCTCCTTTAGAAATCTTACTTAATTTGAATACAATTATGTCTGTTAATTGTTTGTTTTTTTCCTACGCGCTTAATTTTCATTTAAGTGTGTTGTTAAGTGTGTAAATCTGTTTATATTTTATTTATATTATTACACAAAATACTCTACTGTCTTATTGATATTATACCATCCAATTATTCTAATTACTTTATGCTCAAAGTCGCAAATTGTAAATTGAATGCCGCCACCACCTCCATGTAAATGCTTACAACTCAAGTCAGGTAAGAAAAAAACAAAAGGTAAAACAATTTCATTTAACTATTACTTTCCGTGTGTTATTTGCACTTTTTTCATTGTAATTTTCGTTGTAATTCAGTTCAGTTCAATTTGGTTTCGTTTTATTTTTTTGTGTTGCCTTTCTCGTCATTACTATTATTTCTATTGAGTTTTCCTCTCGGTTTTGCCCGCTCTCTATGTTTTTCCCCTTGCTGTTGGTGGAAAATATGACTAGAAAAATCGTTTTGTTTGTGTGAAAGTAAAAGGGGGTTTACCGATAGGAAATGTTAATTTAAAGAATTAAAATCAATGCGAAAACCAAAATAAGGCAAATAATTTAGTTGCTTTAACAACCTTCTGTAACCACAACTAAAAAATTTAGTTGTTCTTACAAATTCTGGTAACTACAACTAGAAAGCTTTTGAATTCAAAATCTGTAGTTACATTTATTTTTGGAAACCTCTGTCCCTCTTCCTATATTGTAATGTATTGTAAGTGTAATAGCGCGGTAATAGCAAATGGCAACATTAATATCAACAACTACTACAACAACCTACATTTCGCCTCCATTCATTCAGTCAATAATGCCAGTCAATTCAGTCATTTTCATTAAACAAAAAAAAATAGTCATAGATGAGTAGAAACACTGGGAGTACCACAGACTTAAGGGCCATTTTCTCTGTTCTATTCTATTATTTCTGCTGCTATTGTCGTCGTCATCATCATCATCACCATCATCATAATCATCAGCGTAGTCGACGTTTGTGTTTCAAAAAAGCTTTTAACATTCAGTAACATTTTGCTACAAGTTGCGAGTTCACTTCTCCAAATGTCGTTGTTAATAATCACAACAAGAAAAACAAAGTATTATGAAGCAAAACGTTAAATTGACCCTAAATGCTGGCAATTTAGAAGGTGGTAATAGTAACAATATTAAACTCAATTGGCTAAGGTTAGTTAAGTGCAAATATATCAAACAACAAAAACAACAACAGCAAACGCCAAAAAGAACTAAAAACCTAAAGGAAAAACAAAACTTTTCGAGTAAATTATAACGATAATAACGACAAGTGTTTATGTGAACAGAAGGAAAAAAAATTAAAAAAAAAAAATCGAAAAATAAATCAAATACTAAAACCAGCCATAAATGTTTAATGGATTTATGTGTCTCGATGGCACGGAGATAGTGAAAAGTGAGTGAGTGAAAGTGTCAAAACTAAATTAAGGCTAAATGTAATTAAAGTGAGAATTTGTTAACGGTTGGTTGTGTTTAAAGGACATAACATGAAATGTCAAAATATTGCTCATTGAGCTAGACATTACTAATGAATAGAAAACGGTGTGAAGGATAAAATATGGTGAAAATAAAGACATAAATAAATTCATTGTTTTGTTATATTTCAGATTCTTCTTCAGGTTCTAGCTCAGAGGTTGTGGTTCAGGTTCTAATTAAGGTTCTACTTCATGCTCTTTTTCTAGGTCAATTCTAGTTCAGGTTCTACTTTAATTCTATGTCGGGTTCTATTTCTGGATATAGTTCAGGTTCCATTTCAGGTTTTAGTTTAATTTTAGCACAGGTTCTAGTTTAGTTTCCAGTTCAGATTCTGAACTATAACTTGAACCAGGTTCTAGTTCAGTTTTTAGTCAGTTCCTAGTTCAGGTTCTATTCTACTTATATACTACACGCGGGCGGGTCAATAAGTCCGTGACTTCTTGAATAAAACACAGTTTTTTTTTTTGATAAAAAACCATTTTATTTGTCTACTGTCGCCATTGAGCTCTATACACTTTGTCCTACTTTTCTCAAATTGGTTTCAAATTGGTTTTATCCCTTTCAAAATATAAGACTTTTCGTGGTCTTTAAAATAGTTATTTCTTTGTGAGATAATTTCATTGTTGGAATCAAAACTCTTTCCGCCGAGCCATTTCTTTAGGTTTGGATAGAAGAAATAGTCACTCGGTGCTAAATCTGGAGAATAGGACATATGAAGAAGCAATTCGCAGCCTAATTCATGGATTTTTGGCATGGAAACTGACCATTTGTGCACCCTTTTCTTTGTGAAAAAATGCTACCTTTTTTTCAAATCCTCATTAAATCGACCCAAGAAATTAGACTTTGACTTTTCACTAGTATACCAAAAAACTGTAGCACTGACTTTATAGGCTGAGAGATCCACACTGGCCTTTTGTGTCGTCGATTCACCCCAAAAATCCAGTGTTGTGTCACTGGTATGTTGTGATGGATCCACGGCTACGAAATGGCGCTAAAATTCATCAATATTGCGGTTAAGTAACGCCAAAAACTCCTACAAATTTGTCACACGATTGCTAAATTGAAACTACTGAGCCATGTGAGAAGCCTATGGCTTCCACATTCTCTCACACTTTCAATCTTCCATCGTGACGAATTTTTTCCGCAAAAAATAATGCTTAATGAGCACACGAAATTTACTTTTTGTCCATTTTCTTTTCAATTCAAGCGATAGTCTGCTATTAATGGCAGCATGTTGAAATTTGGCCAAGAGTTAAATAACAGATAACTGTTGTCAGAAGCAGCATTGTCCTTTCTGCTAAGAGGCATACAAATTTAAAAAAGTAACGAAATTATTGACCCGACCTTATAGTTCTATTCTAGCTATATTCTAGTTCGTTTTTTGGTTCAGATTCTAGTTCTATTTTAGTTTTTTTCTAGTTTTATTCTAGTTATACCCTTCATCTCCGTGAGAAGGGTGTCATTCCGTTTGTAATTTCCACAATATAATTTTCCGACCCTATAAAGTATATATATTCTGGATCCCTATAGATAGCGGAGTCGATTAAGCCATGTCCGTCTGTCTGTCTGTTGAAATCAATTTTCTGAAGACCCCAATTATCTTCGGTATCCAAATCTTCAATAATTCTGTCAGACATGCTTTCGAGAAGTTTCATATTAAAAATCAGCAAAAGCGGTCCACAAATGGCTGAGATATGAGGAAAAAACCGGGACAACCTCGATTTTTGACCTATATCTGGATTACTAAGTCATTAATATAGACAACAATCATCTAATGATAGATATTTCAAAGACCTTTGCAAGTTGGACCTACAATGGATCAAAATCGGAAAAAATATTTTTTAACCCGATTTTATTTTTCACCAACAAATTTTTATTTTTTTTAAAATTTATAAAATTTAAAAAAAAGATTTTAAAATTTAAAAAAAAAAGATTTTAAAATAACAATTCAAACATTTTTTTTCCAAAAAATGAAAAAAACAACTTTGGAAAGAAAAAATTTTTGTTTAAATAAAAATTTTTAAAATTTTTTATTTTGAAGTATAATTTGGTGAAGGCTATATAAGATTCAGCACAGCCGAATATAGCTCTCTTACTAGTTATATTCTAGTTTAGGTTCTTGTTCAGGTTTAGTTCAGATTCTAGTTCTACTCTAGTTATATTCTAGTTCTATTCAAATTCTTTTTTAGTTTTATTCCATGACTAAATTCTCACATAGTTATTGAATATTATAGCGTAAACAAAAAGAATTTTTGCTTCGAAAATGTTGAATTTTGTACCAACAAAACATAATATGCGGGAAGTTATGGTTTACATCTGAAATTTAAAAAAAGAACCCACTGTTTCCCTGTTAAAAATTGGTGATTTTGACACGGAACACAAAAATTGCCCGTCCAGCCAAACATTTTTGAAGACAACGAATTGGAGGCATTAATCCATGAAGATTGTTGTCAGACTCATCAAGAGCATGCAAAATCATTGGGAGCTACTCAATCAGCAATTTCAAAAACCAGAAGAAATCGTATGTGAAGCCCGGCCAACCAGCTGAATTGACACCACAGCCAAATATCCATGGTGCTAAGGCAATGCTCTGTATTTGGTGGAACCAAAAGGGTTCTCTCTACTATGCGCTGTTGAAATCTGGACAGACAGCAAAAAACGTCCAGAATATGTGGCCAGACATGAAAACATAATGTTCCATCATGACAACGCTAGGCTAGGAAGTTTTGCCCCATTCCTCTTATAGCCCAGACCTTGCCCCGTCCGACTACTGTTTTTTTCGATGCAGAACGCTCTTTATGGGATACACCTCAGAACAGAGTATACGAAATTCGCTTGATTCGCTTTTGGCCTCAAAAGATGAGCAGTTCTTTTGGCTTGGAATCCATATGTTGCCAGAAAGATGGGAAAAGGTCATAGCTAACAATGGCCAATACTTTGAATAAATTTATATTGTACAAATGTTTCAAAATAAAAGCTAAAAATTAAAAAAAAATCCCACATTTTTAAGTCATACACCCAATAGTTCCATTCTAGTTCTGTTCTAGTTCTACTATAGTTTGAGTCTACTTCTACTCTAGTTAAATTTTTGTTCTATTCTACACCATTTCCAATTATATTTCAGAAATTTCCATTTGTGTTTTGGAATTTTAAATTTATACTTAAAAAGTTTCTAATTGTATTTCAGAATTTTCCAATTGTTTTTTAAAAAATTCCCATTTGTATTTCAGAAATTTCCATTTGTATTGCTATTAGAATTTTCTGAAATACGAATGGAAGTTTCCAAGATACAAATGTAGAATTCTTAAATACAAATGGAAGTTTCTGAAATACAATTAGAAATTTCAGAAATATACATATGTAACTGCAAAATTCTGAAATTCAATTGGAATTTTCTGAAATATAATTAGAAACTTCTGAAACTAAATTGCAAATGGTGTAGTTCTAGTTCAATTTCTAGTCTATGTTCTAGTTCTGCTTCTATTTCAACATCTAGCTCTCGTTCTAGTTTGGATTCTAGTTCAGATCCATGTTCAATTTCTAGCTCTTTCTTTCAGTTCAGATTTTAATTCAGTTCTAAAGTAAAGTTTTTTTATTGTTGCTTGTGTTTTTGCTGGCAACATGTTGCTTTACATTTTATTTAAACTTTACTAATTAAGTATCTCTTCATTTAAGAATATTTAAAAATTAAATTTTTGTTAATGCACTTCTTTAGTTGTTTCATTGTTTGCTGCATTCAGTTTTTTTCACCCAAAATTCATTTTGTTGTTTTTTTTTCATATTAAATTTGCTGGCAACATTTTCTGTTTTGTATTCATGTAAATATTTTTTTTTTTTGATTTTTTTTTGGCTTTCCAAAAATTGTTTATATTCATTTATCTCCACGTTATTTCCTTATAGTTTTATTGTTGTTATATAGTTTTTCTGTGTAATTTTAATAACCCCAAACATGTTTTGAGTGTATTAAACTATAGTATTTTTTTATGTTTGTAGGACGAACCAAAAAAAAAAACAGCTCAATTTTATTCAATTGTATTCGAGTGAGGCACTGGTCAGGGAAACGGAATATACATATATTTGTTGGTTGGTATATAAAAAAATTGAACTTTTGTTATTTAAATTTGTAGGTTTTATGTCTGAATGTATGAGAGGAGGAGTGTGTGTAGTAGTCGTGGCCAGGTTTAACCTAAAAATGGCTTTAGTTAAAAGTTTTGTTGTTTTTTCTTAACAACATCGGCTAAAAGTGGAAAAAAATGGCTTTAGAGGGAATAAAAAAGTTGAAAAAAGGTAGACAGTGGGGAGTGGTGAGAAAAAATTGTGATATTAAAGGAAGTTCTAAATAGATCATTTTGAAACTTGGAGGAGCAATAAAGTAAACTCCAGGCTCAACTTTATCACTCTGTGTTTCCATAAACTGAAATAGAAATTGTACTAGAAAGTTGACCAGAACTAGAATCCTTACAAGAACGAGAGCTATAAAATAAACTAGAATAGAATAATACTAGATCTAGAATAGACTATAACTAGACTATAACTAGACTATAACTAGACTAGAACTAGACTAGAACTAGACTAGAACTAGACTAGAACTAGACTAGAACTAGACTAGAACTAGACTAGAACTAGACTAGAACTAGACTAGAACTAGACTAGAACTAGACTAGAACTAGACTAAAACTAGACTAGAACTAGAACTAGACTATAACTAGACTAGAACTAGACTAGAACTAGACTAGAACTAGACTAGAACTAGACTAGAACTAGACTAGAACTAGACTAGAACTAGACTAGAACAAGACTAGAACTAGACTAGAACTAGACTAGAACTAGACTAGAACTAGACTAGAACTAGACTAGAACTAGACTAGAACTAGACTAGAACTAGACTAGAACTAGACTAGAACTAGACTAGAACTAGACTAGAACTAGACTAGAACTAGACTAGAACTAGACTAGAACTAGACTAGAACTAGACTAGAACTAGACTAGAACTAGAACTAGACTAGAACTAGACTAGAACTAGACTAGAACTAGACTAGAACTAGACTAGAACTAGACTAGAACTAGACTAGAACTAGACTAGAACTAGACTAGAACTAGACTAGAACTAGACTAGAACTAGACTAGAACTAGACTAGAACTAGAACTAGACTAGAACTAGACTAGAACTAGACTAGAACTAGACTAGAACTAGACTAGAACTAGACTAGAACTAGACTAGAACTAGACTAGAACTAGACTAGAACTAGACTAGAACTAGACTAGAACTAGACTAGAACTAGACTAGAACTAGACTAGAACTAGACTAGAACTAGACTAGAACTAGACTAGAACTAGACTAGAACTAGACTAGAACTAGACTAGAACTAGACTAGAACTAGACTAGAACTAGACTAGAACTAGACTAGAACTAGACTAGAACTAGACTAGAACTAGACTAGAACTAGACTAGAACTAGACTAGAACAAGACTAGAACTAGACTAGAACTAGACTAGAACTAGACTAGAACTAGACTAGAACTAGACTAGAACTAGACTAGAACTAGACTAGAACTAGACTAGAACTAGACTAGAACTAGACTAGAACTAGACTAGAACTAGACTAGAACTAGACTAGAACTAGACTAGAACTAGACTAGAACTAGACTAGAACTAGAACTAGACTAGAACTAGACTAGAACTAGACTAGAACTAGACTAGAACTAGACTAGAACTAGACTAGAACTAGACTAGAACTAGACTAGAACTAGACTAGAACTAGACTAGAACTAGACTAGAACTAGACTAGAACTAGACTAGAACTAGAACTAGACTAGAACTAGACTAGAACTAGACTAGAACTAGACTAGAACTAGACTAGAACTAGACTAGAACTAGACTAGAACTAGACTAGAACTAGACTAGAACTAGACTAGAACTAGACTAGAACTAGACTAGAACTAGACTAGAACTAGACTAGAACTAGAACTAGACTAGAACTAGACTAGAACTAGACTAGAACTAGACTAGAACTAGACTAGAACTAGACTAGAACTAGACTAGAACTAGACTAGAACTAGACTAGAACTAGACTAGAACTAGACTAGAACTAGACTAGAACTAGACTAGAACTAGAACTAGACTAGAACTAGACTAGAACTAGACTAGAACTAGACTAGAACTAGACTAGAACTAGACTAGAACTAGACTAGAACTAGACTAGAACTAGACTAGAACTAGAACTAGACTAGAACTAGACTAGAACTAGACTAGAACTAGACTAGAACTAGACTAGAACTAGACTAGAACTAGACTAGAACTAGACTAGAACTAGACTAGAACTAGACTAGAACTAGACTAGAACTAGACTAGAACTAGACTAGAACTAGAACTAGACTAGAACTAGACTAGAACTAGACTAGAACTAGACTAGAACTAGACTAGAACTAGACTAGAACTAGACTAGAACTAGACTAGAACTAGACTAGAACTAGACTAGAACTAGACTAGAACTAGACTAGAACTAGACTAGAACTAGACTAGAACTAGACTAGAACTAGACTAGAACTAGACTAGAACTAGACTAGAACTAGACTAGAACTAGACTAGAACTAGACTAGAACTAGACTAGAACTAGACTAGAACTAGACTAGAACTAGACTAGAACTAGACTAGAACTAGACTAGAACTAGACTAGAACTAGACTAGAACTAGACTAGAACTAGACTAGAACAAGACTAGAACTAGACTAGAACTAGACTAGAACTAGACTAGAACTAGACTAGAACTAGACTAGAACTAGACTAGAACTAGACTAGAACTAGACTAGAACTAGACTAGAACTAGACTAGAACTAGACTAGAACTAGACTAGAACTAGACTAGAACTAGACTAGAACTAGACTAGAACTAGACTAGAACTAGAACTAGACTAGAACTAGACTAGAACTAGACTAGAACTAGACTAGAACTAGACTAGAACTAGACTAGAACTAGACTAGAACTAGACTAGAACTAGACTAGAACTAGACTAGAACTAGACTAGAACTAGACTAGAACTAGACTAGAACTAGAACTAGACTAGAACTAGACTAGAACTAGACTAGAACTAGACTAGAACTAGACTAGAACTAGACTAGAACTAGACTAGAACTAGACTAGAACTAGACTAGAACTAGACTAGAACTAGACTAGAACTAGACTAGAACTAGACTAGAACTAGACTAGAACTAGACTAGAACTAGACTAGAACTAGACTAGAACTAGACTAGAACTAGACTAGAACTAGACTAGAACTAGACTAGAACTAGACTAGAACTAGACTAGAACTAGACTAGAACTAGACTAGAACTAGACTAGAACTAGACTAGAACTAGACTAGAACTAGACTAGAACTAGACTAGAACTAGACTAGAACTAGACTAGAACTAGACTAGAACTAGACTAGAACTAGACTAGAACTAGACTAGAACTAGACTAGAACTAGACTAGAACTAGACTAGAACTAGACTAGAACTAGACTAGAACTAGACTAGAACTAGACTAGAACTAGACTAGAACTAGACTAGAACTAGACTAGAACTAGACTAGAACTAGACTAGAACTAGACTAGAACTAGACTAGAACTAGACTAGAACTAGACTAGAACTAGACTAGAACTAGACTAGAACTAAACTAGAACTAAACTAGAACTAGACTAGAACTAGACTAGAACTAGACTAGAACTAGACTAGAACTAGACTAGAACTAGACTAGAACTAGACTAGAACTAGACTAGAACTAGACTAGAACTAGACTAGAACTAGACTAGAACTAGACTAGAACTAGACTAGAACTAGACTAGAACTAGACTAGAACTAGACTAGAACTAGACTAGAACTAGACTAGAACTAGACTAGAACTAGACTAGAACTAGACTAGAACTAGACTAGAACTAGACTAGAACTAAACTAGAACTAGAACTAGACTAGAACTAGACTAGAACTAGACTAGAACTAGACTAGAACTAGACTAGAACTAGACTAGAACTAGACTAGAACTAGACTAGAACTAGACTAGAACTAGACTAGAACTAGACTAGAACTAGACTAGAACTAGACTAGAACTAGACTAGAACTAGACTAGAACTAGACTAGAACTAGACTAGAACTAGACTAGAACTAGACTAGAACTAGACTAGAACTAGACTAGAACTAGACTAGAACTAGACTAGAACTAGACTAGAACTAGACTAGAACTAGACTAGAACTAGACTAGAACTAGACTAGAACTAGACTAGAACTAGACTAGAACTAGACTAGAACTAGACTAGAACTAGACTAGAACTAGACTAGAACTAGACTAGAACTAGACTAGAACTAGACTAGAACTAGACTAGAACAAGACTAGAACTAGACTAGAACTAGACTAGAACTAGACTAGAACTAGACTAGAACTAGACTAGAACTAGACTAGAACTAGACTAGAACTAGACTAGAACTAGACTAGAACTAGACTAGAACTAGACTAGAACTAGACTAGAACTAGACTAGAACTAGAACTAGACTAGAACTAGACTAGAACTAGACTAGAACTAGACTAGAACTAGACTAGAACTAGACTAGAACTAGACTAGAACTAGACTAGAACTAGACTAGAACTAGACTAGAACTAGACTAGAACTAGACTAGAACTAGACTAGAACTAGACTAGAACTAGACTAGAACTAGACTAGAACTAGACTAGAACTAGAACTAGACTAGAACTAGACTAGAACTAGACTAGAACTAGACTAGAACTAGACTAGAACTAGACTAGAACTAGACTAGAACTAGACTAGAACTAGACTAGAACTAGACTAGAACTAGACTAGAACTAGACTAGAACTAGACTAGAACTAGACTAGAACTAGACTAGAACTAGACTAGAACTAGACTAGAACTAGACTAGAACTAGACTAGAACTAGACTAGAACTAGACTAGAACTAGACTAGAACTAGACTAGAACTAGACTAGAACTAGACTAGAACTAGACTAGAACTAGACTAGAACTAGACTAGAACTAGACTAGAACTAGAATAGAACTAGACTAGAACTAGACTAGAACTAGACTAGAACTAGAACTGGACTAGAACTAGACTAGAACTAGAACTAGACTAGAACTAGACTAGAACTAGACTAGAACTAGACTAGAACTAGACTAGAACTAGACTAGAACTAGACTAGAACTAGACTAGAACTAGACTAGAACTATACTAGGACTAGACTAGAACTATAAGCGAAATATAATAGAATTTCCTCAAGGTTTCACCCAATTTTCTAGCGATCCTTTGAGTGTTTTAGAAGTCTTGTATTTTCCTGTATTTCTATACCCACTGTGCCGAGTACATTTGTACTCAGCCTTCTCCTGTGTATTATTTATTGTTAAAGGCAATGTTATCATGTCCGTTTTGTGTGGCTGTGTGTGATGTTTTTTTGGTTGCAACAATTTACATACAGTTGTTACATTTGTCTACCCATCCGTCCGTCCGTCCGGCTGTCTGTCCCCACGATCGTCGTTTCAGTTTACAAACAACTACTACAACAACAACTTCTACTATTTACAAATGACTGTCGTCGTGGTCACTTCCGGTGCGTAGTAATATTATGGGTGCGTGTGTGTGTGTGTCTGTGCATGAGTTTAAGTATGTGTTGGTGTTGCTGTGCCTCTGTGTGTGTGTGTAAGTGTGTTTATGAAATTCTATAAAACCCCATGTGGCAAAGGCTCAACAACAAGCACTTTTAATGGCCTACAACCGCGTCCGCAATTGGTTTTTGTACCGATTTTTTTGTTCTCTTCTCATTGCACTCTGTTTTGTAGTTGTTACGCTGGCGTTTTTTTTTCATTCTTTATTTGCAGTTTGCCAGGCCTTTGCTTTTGTTGGTGGCTTTGGCTTTGGTTGAGCAGAGTGTGTGTTTGCTGTAAGTTTGTCCCTATAAATTTTTTTCAAAGCCTTGTAATTCTTTTCCCAAAAAAAAAAAAAAACGAAAATGAGGAGCGAAAAAAACCCAAAAGAACAACAAATAAATATTGTTGTATTTGTATTGTTAAGCCTTTACAACATTTTGCAATTGTTTCTACTGCCACTACAACATACAGCCAATGTTGTTGCACATTTGCATTTGTATGCTGGATGTTGTTGCTGTTTTTTTTTGTTTTTTTTCTGAATAAATTGAAAATAAAAATAAACACCAAAACATAAACATTATTATAAACATTTTTGTAAAAAAAACTAAAATAAAACAAAGACAGAAACATATTCCTATAGGACAGGGGGAAAAATTGGTACTTTTTTGGGTACCTTTTTTAAACTGGAAAAAACAATAATACAGTAATCTTTATTATTGAATTTTATTTTCAAACATATGTACAAAATAAATTTATTCAAAGTATTGGCAATTAGTCTTAAACAGTCGAGGCACCATCCTACAAAAGATTGGCTGGCTAATCTTGAGCAAAGGGATATTCACACTCCCTTGGTGACCGTATCGAAATTGATAGATGAATGGGCTTTGAGATAGACTGAACTCAGGTGGTCATATATCATCACTTGTAGAATAACCAGAATGTTCTGGCTCACTCTGACAAAGGATACCAACAGGATTCTTTTGTCTCTTAGTAATAGTTCGAATAGAATTCTTACTTGTATAATAACTGGGCACTGTATGACTAGACACATGTCGGAACGTATGGGCTACCCACGTTATAGCTACTGTAGAAGTTGTTTAGATGAAAAGAAGGAGATATTAGTACAATGCCTTCTATGCGACTGCCAGGCCTAACAAGAGCGTAGATTACTACATCTTGGTAGAGCTCTTTTTATGATCTGGATTGTCTCAGAGATGTGCCACTAGTAATTATGATCAGATTAGAAGTTCCAAAGAAATTAGGGAGGGAAACTATTCTCCTTCATGTCTGAATTCTCAGCATAAGGATAATAGTATTTCTAAGGGTACCATCAATCGTGGATCTTTTTAGTTTGAAAATTTGATATCAATCGTGAGTCTTTTTAGTTTGAAAATTTAACATCAATCGTGGATCTATTTAGTTTGAAAATTTGACATCAATCGTTGATCTGCTTAGTTTGAAAATTTGACATCAATCGTGGATTTTTTGGTTTGGAAATTTTACATCAATCATGTTTCTTTTTGTTTTGAAAATTTTACATCAATCGTTGATCTATTTAGTTTGTAAATTTTACATCAATCGTGGATCTTTTCGTTTTGCAAATTTTACATCAATCGTGGATCTTTTTATTTTGGAAATCTTACTTCAATCATGGATTTTTTAGTTTGGAAATTTGACATCAATCGTGGTTCTTTTTGTTTTGGAAATTTTACATCAATCGTGGATATATTTAGTTTGAAAATTTTACATCAATCATGGATCTTTTTGTTTTGAAAATTGACATCAATCGTGGATCTATTTAGTTTGAAAATTGACATCAATCGTGGATCTATTTAGTTTGGAAATTTTACATCAATCGTTGATCTATTTAGTTTGAAAATTTGACATCAATTTGCCATCTTTTTGTTTTGGAAATTTTTCATCAATCGTGGTTCTTTTCTTTTGGAAATTTTACATCAATCGTGGATCTTTTTAGTTTGAAAATTTTACATCAAGCGTGGATCTTTTTGTTTTGTGAATTTTACATCAATGGTGAATCTATTTAGTTTGAAAATTTTACATCAATCGTGGATCTTTTTGTTTTGGAAATTTTACATCAATCGTGGATCTTTTGTTTTAGAAATTTTACATCAATCGTGGATCTTTTTAGTTTGAAAATTTTACATCAATCGTGGATCTTTTGTTTTAGAAATTTTACATCAATCGTGGATCTTTTTAGTTTGAAAATTTTACATCAAGCGTGGATCTTTTTGTTTTGGAAATTTTACATCAATCGTGGATCATTTTAGTTTGAAAATTTGATATCAATCGTGAGTCTTTTTAGTTTGAAAATTTAACATCAATCGTGGATCTATTTAGTTTGAAAATTTTATATCAATCGTGGACCTATTTAGTTTGAAAATTTGACCAATCGTGGATCTTTTTAGTTTGAAAATTTTACATCAATCGTGGATCTTTTTGTTTTGGAAATTTTACATCAATCGTGGATCTTTTTAGTTTGAAAATTTTACATCAATCGTGGATCTTGTTGTTTTGGAAATTTTACATCAATCGTGGATCTTTTTGTTTTGAAAATTTTACATCAATCGTGGATCTTTTTAGTTTGAAAATTTGACATCAATCGTGGATCTTTTTGTTTTGAAAATTTTACATCAATCGTGGATCTTTTTGTTTTGGAAATTTTACATCAATCTTTTTTTTTTTTTTTTTTTTTTTTGGAAATTTTACATCAATCGTGGATCTTTATACCCTACACTACCATAGTGGGGAGGGTATTATTTTGTTTTGGAAATTTTGCATCAATCGTGAATCTTTTTGTTTTAGAAATTTTACATCAATCGTGGATCTTTTTAGTTTGAAAATTTGTACATCAATCGTGGATCTTTTTGTTTTGGAAATTTTACATCAATCGTGGATCTTTTTAGTTTGAACATTGGACATCAATTGTGGTTCTTTTTTTTTGGAAATTTTACATCAAACGTGGTTCTTTTTTTTTGGAAATTTTACATCAATCGTGGATCTTTTTAGTTTTAAAATTTGTCATAAATCGTGGATCTTTTTGTTTTGGAAATTTTACATTAATCCTGCATCTTTTTAGTTTTAAAATTTGTCATCAATCGTGGATCTGTTTGTTTTGGAAATTTTACATCAATCGTGGATCTTTTTGTTTTGAAAATTTTACATCAATCGTGGATCTATTTAGTTTGAAAATTTTACATCAATCGTGGATCTTTTTGTTTTGGAAATTTTACATTAATCCTGGATCTTTTTAGTTTTAAAATTTGTCATCAATCGTGGATCTTTTTGTTTTGGAAATTTTACATCAATCGTGGATCTTTTTGTTTTGGAAATTTTACATCAATCGTGGATCTATTTAGTTTGAACATTTTACATCAATCCTGGATCTTTTTAGTTTGAAAATTTGACATCAATCGTGGCTCTGTTTTGGAAATTTTACATCAATCCTGGATCTATTTAGTTTGAAAATTTGATATAAATCGTGGATCTTTTTAGTTTTAAAATTTGACAGCAATCATGAATCTTTCAAAACTTAAAATATTAGATCAATCGTGGATCTTTTTATTTTGGAAATTTGGCATCAATCGTTGATCTTTTAAGTTTGAAAATTTAACACCAATCTTGGATCTTTTTAAACTAAAAGTTTTACATCAATCGGGCGTTTTTTTATTGTTTTGAAAACATATGGATTCCGATCCAAAAGTACTCTTTTGAGGCCAAGAACGAATCAAACCAATTTCTGATACTCTGTTCCAAAGTGAAGCGTATCCCAGAGAGAGCGTTCTAATACAATTAGTAGTCGTTTGGGGCACGTTCTGGACTATAAAGCGGGTGAAGCAAAACCTCCCAACCACTTCATTCTAAATACTTTTTAACCGGTCGAGTGTTGTCATGGAATATTACGGTTTCATATCTGGCCGCATATTCTAGGGGTTTTTCGGCCAATGCTCGCTTCAAACGAATCAGTTGCATTAGGTACAGGTTGCCTATGATGGTCTACCCAGATTTCCTCAGCTCATAATAGTTGGGACCCTTTTGCTCCCAACAAATACAGAGAATTACGTTAGGACCATGGATATTTGGCTTTGGTGTCGATTCGGCTGGTTGGCCGGGCTTTAAATAAGATATTTTACGTTTCGTGTTATCGTAATGGATAAATTTTTCATCGCAAGTAATAATTCGGCGAAAAATTTACCTTATTTTATAGCGTTCAAGCATCATTTCGGGCAGGCACAATCGTCTTTCAAGTTCTCTTGGCTTCAATTCATATCGTATCCAATTTCCCTGCTTTTGGATTAATCCTGCTGCTCGCAAACGTTTTGAAATTGCTGCTTAAGTAGCTCCCAATGATTTTGCAAGCTCTTGTTGAGTTTGTGAACAATTTTCATGGAGTACTGCCTAATATTCTTGGCCTTCAAACTTTTTTGTCTGGCCTGCGATAAATTTGTCTTCCGTGTCAAAATCACTACTTCTGAGCCACACAAAGCATCTCTTGTACATTGAAACCAATGGAACACATTCACCATAAGCTTTGGTGAGCAATTGGTGTCTTCGGTGCTTAAAGCTAAATCTATGCATTGGTACTTTTTTAAGTTAAAGGCCCAGTTTTTTTTGAGTACTTTGTCCTACTATAGTTCACCAGGTCTTTAAATCTATCCTTTATTTGTTTCAGATTCCAAATTTTGTAGATCTATAATAAATAATAAAGAAAATGTTCACTCATTCCATTTGGTACCATTTCTTATTTTAATTTTTACACCCATCTGATTCCACTCTAACAACATCGGTCCATGCTCAACTATGTGTCGGTGTAATGTTGCTGCAGAAGTCGAAGAAAAAACAAAATACTGTATTTTAATGTTGCAACAATTGGCAACAACTGTTGTTATACAATTTATGTAGCCAAGTCAACAGAGTTAAAAAAGAGAAAAAAGTACTTTTTTTATTTTCTTTCACATACAATTGGTTTTTTGTGCAGTTTTCTTGTGTGTGTATGTGTTTTATCTCTTTAGTTGTTGTTTTTTTTTGTTGTTGCCATAGTCTATTAATAACATTTAATTGGTTTTCAACGAGTGTTTTTATTTTCTTCGAAAAAAAATATAATTGTTGCAACATGTAGACTCATACTTAAACTGCTAATGATGTCAATGTTGACGAGGTCGGGGTGAAAGAATTTTTTTAAACATTTTAAATCTTGAAGGCAATAAATTGATTTTGAGATTCTTTGAAGATAAGAAATGTTTTAAAAAATTGTTTGGAAACATTTCAAATATTTCCATAGATATTAAGAAACATTGAAATAAATGTTTAGCAACATTTGAGAAAATGTTTAGAAACATTTCAGTAAATGTTTTGATAAATTTCTACAAATGTTTGGCAACATTTCTGAAAATGTTTGGAAACATTACAGAAAATGTTTAGCAACATTTCAGAAAATCTTTAGCAACATTTCAGTAATGATTTTGATACATTTCTATTAATGTTTAGCAACATTTCCGAAAATGTTTAGCAACATTTCAGAAAATGTTTAGCAACATTCAGGAAATGTTTAGCAAAATTCCAGAAAAAGTTTAGCAACTTTTCTGAAAATGTTTAGCAACATTTCAGAAAATGTCTAACAACATTTCAGAAAATGTTTAGCAACATTTCAGGAAATGTTAGCAGTAATGATTCGATACATTTCTATTAATGTTTAGCAACATTTCAGAGAATGTTTAGAAACATTTCTATAAATATTGAGCAACACTTCAACAAATGTTTGGAAATATTTTTATACATATTGTTAGGTTTTTACCTTTTAAACACGATGGTTTATTTCCTTTAAATAATCCGGTTTATTTTTATCTTTTAATTGCAAATAAAAGCGTTCAGTAGTTTAAAAATTGTAAAAACTCTAAATTTATTTAAATTTACACAATAATTTAAATAGCCACTCTCTTTTAATACTCATACTTTGTAATTTACAAAAACATACTGGTAAATAATCCAGTTGATGTTAACGTTAACAGCATCTATTAAATACTGACTCACTCAGAACTCGCTATTACTATTTATATATACAGCGACATCTTCTAGAAGTCTCATGAATAATTTAAAGGAAAAACCTCGAATGTTCTATTTCCCAATGGTCACCTAGAGCTTTTAAAGCTGCTTCGCAGTTAATGTTGTCATACTTATAAACAATGTTAATAACAGCGTGTTATCAACATGGTTGAGAAGTAGATGTTTCTACTGATGGAAATGTTTATAAACATAAAGAATGCTGCAATTTTGTTACAATATTTACAAATATTTAATTAATACTGAAAACTTATTTTAAAATATTTGAAAATTTTAATTTTGAAACATTATTTAAGCTTGCCCTCGTATGTTAAAAAAAAAATATGCATAAAATTAATAAATTGTTTATGAAATGAGCTGATTTTTTTTCTTCTTGTTTATTTTATTTATTCATAATCATAATTGTTGCTTTGTTCTATGGAAATTATAATAAACGAAAAAAAAAATTCTAGAAATTGAAATATTTTATAATTATGCAGAAAGTGTTTTCAGTTTTTTATTTAATAATAAAAATGAATTTTTAATTGCAGATAAAGACAAGTGTTTATCTGTTGGCATGCTAGACAATTGAAAGTCTGAGTGGCACGTAGTTTTGTATTAGAAAAGCGTGTAGGATTAAGTAAATGAAGAGGAATATAATGAATTGTTTGAATTTTAACATATTTCAATTAGTTAAATGTTTAAAAGCAGTTAGAAAATGTAAGCAACATTTGTGGTAAACAAGTTGAAAAATAGTTTAGTGAAATGTTGAGAAACATTTGGAAAAATGTTGAGCAACATTTAGAAAAAAGTTGAGCAACATTTTACGACTTATTGAGAAGCAGTTAAGCTTGAGAAACTTTTATATTTATATTGGTGTATGAATTGAAAATGTGGGATTTACAATAGATGGCGTATATTTCTTTTTTAATAACTTCTATGTCATTTTAAAGGGTACATATCTATCATTTATTCTCACTTAGTTATTGAATATTATAGTGTAAAGAACATTTTTTTTGCTTCGAAAACTATGTGCCAACAAAGCGTCATATGCAGGACGTTTTGCTTTACTTCTTTAATTTGAAAACAGGTAAGAGAGCCGTAGTCGGCTGTGCCAAATCTTATATACCCAAGTAATACTTTAAAATATAAATTTTAAATATTTTTAGGTAAAAAAAATTAAAAAAATTTTTTTTTAATTTTTTTCGAAATTATATTTTTAAATTTTTATAATTTTTTTTTAAAATTTATTTGCCAAAAAATCCATGAGTATACTTTTTGTTAAAAAAAATTCGGGTTGAAAAATATTTTTCCTGTTGCAATGGACTTTGAAATATTTATTATTTGATATCCATATTGTCTATATTAATGACTTAGTAATCCAGATATAAATCAAAAATAGGCCAAAAATCGGGTTTGTCCCGGTTTTTTCTTATATCTCAGCCATTTGTGGGCCGATTTTGTCGATTTTAAAAAGCCGGATATATTGATGTATCAATCAAATAGATGTTGAGCAGCATTTCAATAAATGTCGAGAAACTTCTTATAAATGTTGAGACAAATTTAAAGCAATGTTGAGAAAACTTTCAGTAACTGTTGTGCAACATTTCCGTAAATGTTAAGCAACATTTTAGTAAATATTGAGCAACATTTCAGTAAATGTTCAGCAACATTTCAGTAACTGTTCAGCTACATTTCAGTAAATGTTCAGCAACATTTCAGTAAATGTTGAGCAACAATTCAGTAAATGTTAAGCAACATTTCAGTAAATGTTAAGCAACATTTCAGTAAATGTTGAGCAACATTTCAGTAAATGTTGAGCAACATTTCAGTAAATGTTGAGCAAAATTTTAGTAAATATTGAGCAAAATTTTAGTAAATATTGATCAAAATTTCAATAACTATTCAGTAAATGTTCAGCAACATTTCAGTAAATGTGGAGCAACATTTCAGTAACTGTTCACCAACATTTCGATAAATGTTGAGAAAGATTTCAGTAAATGTGGAGCAACATTTCGGTAAATGTTGAGCAACATTCCAGTAAATGTTGAGCAACATTTCAATAAATGTTAAGAAACATTTCAGTAAATGTTTAGCAACATTTGAATAAATGTTGAGAAAGATTTCAGTAAATGTTGAGAAAGATTTCAGTAAATGTGAAGCAACATTTCAATAAATGCTGAGAAAGATTTCAGTAAATATTGAGCAACATTTCAGTAAATGTTGAACAACATTTCAATAACTATTCAGTAAATGTGGAGCAACATTTCAATAAATGTTGAGAAAGATTTCAGTAAATGTGGAGCAACATTTCAGTAAATGTTTAGCAACATTTCAATAAATGTTGAGAAAGATTTCAGTAAATATGGAGCAACATTTCAGTAAATGTTGAGCAAAATTTCAGTAAATGTTGAGAAAGATTCCAGTAAATGTTGAGAAACATTTCAGTAAATGTTGACCAACATTTCAGTAAATGTTGACCAACATTTCAGTAAATGTTGACCAACATTTCAGTAAATGTTGACCAACATTTCAGTAAATGTTGACCAACATTTCAGTAAATGTTGACCAACATTTCAGTAAATGTTGACCAACATTTCAGTAAATGTTGACCAACATTTCAGTAAATGTTGACCAACATTTCAGTAAATGTTGACCAACATTTCAGTAAATGTTGAGCAACATTTCAGTAAATGTTGAGCAACATTTCAGTAAATCTTGAGCAACATTTCAGTAAATGTTGAGCAACAATTCAGTAAATGTTGAGCAACAATTCAGTAAATGTTGAGCAACAATTCAGTAAATGTTGAGCAACAATTCAGTAAATGTTGAGCAACAATTCAGTAAATGTTGAGCAACAATTCAGTAAATGTTGAGCAACAATTCAGTAAATGTTGAGCAACAATTCAGTAAATGTTGAGCAACAATTCAGTAAATGTTGGGCAACAATTCAGTAAATGTTGAACAACATTTACTGAATAAATGTTGAGAAAGATTTCAGTAAATGTGGAGCAACATTTCGGTAAATGTTGAGCACAATTTCGGTAAATGTTGAGCAACATTTCAGTAAATGTTGAGCAACAATTCAGTAAATGTTGAGCAAGAATTCAGTAAATGTTGAGCAAGAATTCAGTAAATGTTGAACAACAATTCAGTAAATGTTGAGCAACATTTACCTAAATGTTGAGCAACATTTCAGTAAATGTTGAGCAACTTTTCAGTAAATGTTGAGCAACTTTTCAGTAAATGTTGAACAACATTTCAGTAAATGTTGAACAACATTTCAGTAAATGTTGAACAACATTTCAGTAAATGTTGAACAACATTTCAGTTAATGTTGAACAACATTTCAAAAATTATTCAACAACATTTCTGTAAATGTTGAGCAACAATTTAGTAACTGTTTAGCAAATTCTTAGTAAATGTTGAGAAACATTTCAGTAAATGTTTAGCAACAATTCAGTAAATATTGAGAAAGATTTCAGTAAATGTTGAGCAACAATTCAGTAAATGTTGAGCAACATTTCGGTAAATGTTGGGCAACATTTGAGTAAAAGTTAAGCAACATTTGAGAAAATGTTTAGAAACATTTAAATATGTTTAGAAAGATTTTTGCAAAATTTTTAGAATATTGAGCAGTATGTTTGGAAACATTTAAATATGTTTGTGACTTAATATTTGTAAAATTTACATCTTTTATGATTTTTTTCTTTTACAACAATTTGTTACAAATCTGTTACAATGTCTTTTATTTTGTCTTCTTCAGCCTCTTTCTTTTCCATAAATTTTCTTATTAGTCTCATATAAGTCCATAAATCTTAACAGCTTTTATATTTTATTAAATGTCTATGAGAAAAAAAGCGCTAGATGCTGTATATAAAATTCTTTTTAGGCGATTAATATATTGTTTTTTTATTTTTGTTACACTTTCTTAGCCGTTTTTATTCTCAATATATTTTATTATCATTTCTTTTTCAGTTTTATTTTTGCATATCAGAGTCTATTAAATGCTTTTATTGCAACATGTCGCCGCCATATTTTATTGCATTCAAATACTTTTCGTTTATTTTCAGTTTGCAACATTGTGTGTTTTTTTGTATGCCATTTTATGCCAAGAGAGTGTTGCTGTTGCTATTATTTTTGTTTTATTTGCTGAGTAAATTTTTGCAGCTGCAACAAATGCTGGCGAAAATTTGCCATATTTGCATAAAAATGGTTTACAAAAGCAGGAACAAAAAAAAAGAACTTTGGGTTTTTTTTTAAATCCAAATTAAATTCTTAGTTTATACAGTAGCAACAATAACTGTAGAAAAGGCCCGTTTACTTTAGCATAATGCTGGAAACTCATACATTTTATAGGAGCATGACTTTTCTTTTGTAGCCAAAGTTTCGCCTCAAACAGTTGGAGTTATATAGTATTTTATATTTTCCTTTAGTTGTTTTTTCTTTAGCACTTTTTGTCACCATTTTTCCATTTTATTTGTTTTATATTCATTGGCGCATAAAATTCATTCATGAAAATCCTCCTGCGGCAGCTTTAAACTGTACAATTTAATTGATTTTTTTTAAGGAATTTCTTTCGTTTGTTGGCTTTATTCTACCTCGTTCTTGGAAAAAGGTAGACGACAAACAGCTGTATACTCATATACGCAGCACTTGAAAAGTATGTTTGTATGAATATGTTGCCTTTGAAGTTCATGTGGCAAGTAGTAGAAATAATAACAAAATTCAAATTCAATTTGAAATTGTCTCTTTCCAGTTGCTACATTATTACATGTTTCTCTTTTTTAAATACAAAATTTGTAATCACCCCACCAAAGTATGTGAGTGACTGTGTGTATTTCAGTGTGTTTCCGCTTCCTTTTTTGCTCGTAGTATTTCAATATTTTAATTTGAAATATGTTAATAATTTCATGTGGCAAAGTTGCATAGTATTGCTGGCTTTATTTACATTCACATGCAAATTATTTTATCCTCTTTCTTCTCTTTTCTCTATAAAATGAAAATTATATTTTCCTTTAATTCCATTTAGTTTTGTTTCATATTTTCTTTATTATTTCGTTTGGTTTGAATTTTAATGTATGCATTGTTAACATGCAAACTGTTATATGTCAAAAATACAACGTTAAACATTTAATTAATGCCAAATTTTTTCAACTGTTTTTCTTTTCTCATTTTCTCAAATGTATAATTTGCGTGCTGTTACACATCATTTATGTGTTTATTATTATTATTATATGCTGGAGATTATGGTGTAGTTCAGATCATACAGCAACATGTTTAAAAAGCCAGTTTAATTGTGTTATTCATATGTAAATATTTATGGAAAATGTTATAAAAAAATAACAGATATTTTAATAAATACCTACTTTATGATAACAAAATGTAAGTAAAGAAGTGGCAAAATGTTGCAGCAACATGTTGCTTACAGTTTTTTAGTGTTTTTAATTCAATACTATTGAATGTTGAGAAAAATTTGCTTAAATGTTGCTTAACATGCTTCTCAGCATTACTGCAAATTGCAAGCAACATGTTGCTTACATTTTGTTAGAGTCTTGAATTCATACTAGTGAATGTTGAGAAAAATTTACGTTAATGTTGCTCAACATGTTTGTCAACTTTTATTTAAGGGCTTCTCAACATTGCTGCAACAGATTTAGCAACATGCCACTTACAGTTTGTTAGAGTTTTGAATTCAATGAAATGTTGAGAAACATTTACATAAATGTTGCGGAACATAATTTCTCAAAGTTGATCAAATTCAACTAATATCACTAGTATGGAATTCAAAACTCTAACAAACTGTAGGCAACATGTTGCTAAATATGTTGCAGCAATGTTGATAAACATGTTGTGAAACATTTAAGTAAATGTTTCTCAACATTTACTTCTAATTTCTCAAAATTCATCAAATTCAATTAATATTGAATGTATTGAATTCAAGTTTAAAATATTTTAAAGATTTTTAAGAACTTTTTACAAATTGTTGAAATATTGCTATGGCATAAAATGTTGCTGAAACTTTAAGCAACATAGTTTGAAGTTCATTTAAGGTATTTATAAGTAATACTATTAAAAATTTATCTATTTTTTTTCGAATCTAGCAAAATATCAGAAGTTTGTTGGAAACTTTTTGAAATAATTGTTGCTATATTTATTTACATACATATGTATTTTGAATTTGCTTTATTTTAAAAAAAAATTAACAATATGTAAAATGTTTCTAGAGTTTTAGTATTAACAATTTTAAATCAGTTAGTCAAAATGTTGCTAAGAAGCAAAATGTAGCTAGCTAGATGTTCTTTGGCAACATTTTTGTTTAATTTCAGTATTTTCAATGTGAAAATGAATGTTAATTAGTTTAAATTAAAAAAATATGAAAAAATTTCCATAAATGGCCAAATAGTGCGATGCAGTGAAATGTTGCTGGAAATTCTATGGCAACATTTGAAGAAATTTTCATGGTTTTCGTTAAGAAAATATAACTTAAAATTGGCAGCTAAAGAGTTAAATGTTTTAGAAATCAATATGGAATAATTTAGATAGTTTTTAAATCGATGTTCAATTTTTGGAATGTAGCTAAGAAATAAAATGTTATAATTTTATTGGCAATAATTTGAGTAAATTTCACGGTTTTCGATTAGAAACCAAATATGAAATTAGTCAAGTTTAAAGAATTATTAGATTCAGCCAAATGTTGCTAAAACTACATTTTTAGTAATTTTCATATTATAGCAAAATGAAGGTAAAATGAAATATAATGAAAAAACCGGGACAACCTAGATTTTTGGCCTATTTTTGATTTATATCTGGATTACTAAGTTATTAAAATATACAATATAAATAATGGCTCAAAATCGGGAAAAATATTTTTTTAACCCGAATTTTTTTTTTCATCAAAATTTTTTTTTCCAAAATTAAAAAACAACTTGGAAAAAAAAAATTTTTTAAAAAAATTTAAATTTTGGTTACCTAAAAATATTTAAAAAAAAATTATATTTATATATAATTTGGTGAAGGGTATATAAGATTCGGCACACCGAATATAGCAATCTTACATGTTTTTATTTTCATATATCTGGATTATTAATCATTAATATAGACAATATGGATATCTAATGATAGATATTTGAAAGATCTTTGCAACGGCGAATTTAACCTGAATATTTTTTCACCAAAAATTTTTTTTTTCAAAAAAAAAATTTCCCATAAAAAATTTTAAAAATATTCATCTAAATTTTTTTTAAAAATATTTTGATGAATATTTTTTTAATTCTGTTTTTTAAAACTATTTAAAATTTGTATTTTAAAGTATAATTTAGTGAAGGCTATATAAGATTCGGATCTGCTGAATATAGCTGTTTTTTTAATAAAATAATTAATATTTTAAAGTGAAATAAAAGGTCGAAAAGGAGAAAAATTTAAAAAAATTAAAATAGAAATTTTTTTGACATACAGTTTTCATCTAAAAAATTAAAAAAAAAAATTTTTTTTAAATATTTTGATGAATATTTTTTTTTAATAAAAGGTCGAAAAGAAGAAAAAATATTGAAAAAATTTACCATAAATATAAAATTTTTAAAAATTTACTAGACCTTACAATAGATCTTGACAACTTTTCTATAAATATTACAATTTTGAAAATTTTACTAATAGCTAAATTTTGAAAAATTCCCAAAAATAGCGTAATTTTCAAAAAACGCAAAATGTTTAAAATTCGTAAAAACTAGCACTATTAGTTTTCAAAATGGTGCTAGTTTATAACGTATTAGAAATAGCTAAATTGTTTAAAAATGGTATACTACAAATAGAAAATTTAGAAAAGTGTATAAAAATAGCGAAATTGAATAGCAAAATAAAAAAAAAAAAATTAAATAGCGAAATTTTTATAATTAGTAATTTTTTTAAATAGCAATATTTTCAAAAAAATCTTTAAATAAATAAATTTTTAAAAAAAATTTTGAAAATTTCCAAAAAATATAAAATTTTCGTAAATATTACTAAAAATTGGGAAATTGTGAAAATTAGAAAAACTACGAAAATTTACTTATATCAAAACATTGAAAAATTTATTGGGTGTATGACTTAAAAATGCGGGATTTTCAAATGTTTAGCTTTTAATTTGAAGCATTTGTATAATATAAATTTATTCAAAAATGATTTTCTATAAATAGCAATATTTCGAATATTTTATTATAAATAGCAAAATTTTTTTAAATTTATTTTAATAAAAAAGCTAAATTTTGAAAATTTTATAAAG
Source organism: Calliphora vicina (assembly GCF_958450345.1). NCBI lineage: Eukaryota > Metazoa > Arthropoda > Insecta > Diptera > Calliphoridae > Calliphora > Calliphora vicina. Next base: position 130,046,052 of record NC_088781.1, read on the forward strand.
ATCAAAATTTTGAAAATTTTACTAATAGCTAAATTTTTAAAAATTCCCAAAAATAGCGTAATTTTCGAAAAACGCAAAATTTTCAAAAATTCATTAAAAAATAGCAACATTAGTTTTCAAAATGGTGTGCTACAAATAGGACAATTTAGAAAAGTGTATAAAAATAGCGAAATTTTTAATAATTAACTTTGAATAGCAAAATTAAAAAAAAAAATTAAATAGCGAAATTTTTATAATTAGCAATTTTTTTATATAGCTAAATTTTTAAAAAAAATTTTTAAATAAATAAAATTTTGAAAATTTCCAAAAATTTAAAATTTTCTAAATATTATTATAAATTGCGAAATTTTGAAAATTAGAAAAATTTTGAAAATTTACTTATATCAAAAAATTTATTGGGTGTATGACTTAAAAATGCGGTATTTTTAAAATTTTTAGCTTTTAATTTGAAGCATTTGTATAATATAAATTTATTCAAAATTGATTTTCTTTTATAGCGTACAATCATAATATCGGACATGCAAAATCGTCTTCCAAGATCTCTCGGCTTCAATTCGTATTGTACTTAATTTCCCTGCTTTTGGATGAATCCTGCTGCTTGCAAACGTTTTGAAATTGCTGATTGAGTAGCTCCCAATGATTTTGCATGCTCTTGTTGAGCTTGACAACAATCTTCATTCTTCGTCTTCAAACTAAGACCAAAATTATACTATAAATAACAATATTTCGAATATTTTGCTATAAATAGCAATATTTCGAACATTTTACTGTGAATAGCAATATTTCGAATATTTGACTAAAAATAGCTACATTTTTGAAAATTTACTTTAATAACTAAATTTACTAAAAGAAAAAAATTACAAAAATTGTACTTAAATAGCAAAAATTCGAAAATTTTATAAATAGCAATATTTCGAATATTTTACTTTAATAGTAAAATTTCGAAAATGTTACTATAAATAGAAAATATTTCGAAAATTTTACTAAAATAGAAAAATTTTGAAAATTTTAATTAAATAGAAAAATTTGGAATTTTTTTTTAAAATAGCAAAATTTTAATTTAATAGCAAAATTTTAAAAATTTTACTATAAATAGAAATTATTTCAAAAATTTTACTAAAATTTTGAAAATTTTAATTAAATAGTAAAATTTTGAAAATTTTTTTAAAATAGAAACATTTTAATTTAATAGCTAAATTTCGAAAATTTTACTATAAATAGCAAAATTTTTAAAATTTTACTTAAATAGCTAATTTTCCAAAAATTTATTATAAATAGTAAAATGCGTAAAATAACATATTAGCAATACCTGTAATATGTTATTTTATATTTTACTGTAAATATAAATATTTCAAATATTTTAATATAAATAGCAACATTTTGAAACATTTACTTAATAACTAAATTTACTAAAAGAACAATATTTCGAAAATTTTACTTAAATAGGAATATTTCGAACAGTTTACTATAAATAGCAATATTTCGAATACTTTACTTTAATAGTAAAATTTCGAAAATGTGACTATAAATAAAAAATATTTCGAAAATTTTACTATAAATAGAAGATATTTAAAAAATTTTACAAAAATTTGGAAAATTTTAATTAAATAGTAAAATTTTTAAAACTTTTCTATAATAAACAATTTTGAAAATTTTTTTTAAAATAGAAAAATTTTAATTTAATAGCTAAATTTCGAAAATTTTACTATAAATAGCAAAATTTTTAAAATTTTACTTAGATAGCAAATTTTCAAAAAATTTATTATAAATAGTAAAATGCTTAAAATAACATATTAGCAATATCTATAATATAATATATTATATTTTACTGTAAATTTACTATAAATAGCAACATTTTTAAACATTTACTTTAATAACTAAATTTACTAAAAGAACAAAATTTCGAAAATTTTACTTAAATAGCAAAATTTCGAAAATTTTATAAATAGCAATAGTTCGAACATTTTACTATAAATATTTTACTTTAACATTTTACTATAAATATTTTAATAGTAAAATTTCGAAAATGAAATAAATAGAAAATATTTCGAAAATTTTACTAAAATAGCAAAATTTTGAAAATTTTAATTAAATAGAAAAATTTGGAAATCTTTATATTTTATAAAATAAAATTTTGAAAATTTTTTTAAAATAGCAAAATTTTTGAATATTTTAATTTAATAGAAAATATGTCAAAAATTTTACTAAAATTTTTTAAATTTTTGAAAATTTTAATTTAATTGCTAAATTTTGAAAATTTTACTAAAATTTTGAAAATTTTATCTAAAAAATAGCAAAATTTTAATTTAATAGCTAAATTTCGAAAATTTTACTATAAATAGCAAAATTTTTAAAATTTTACTTAAATAGCTAGATTTTGAAAAATTTATTATAAATAGAAAAATGCGTAAAATAACATATTAGCAATATCTGTAATATGTTATTTTATATTTTACTGTAAATATCAATATTTCGAATATTTTACTATAAATAGCAACATTGTTAAACATTTACTTTAATAACTCAATTTACTAAAAGAACAAAATTTGGAAAATTTTGCTATAAATAGCAATATTTCGAATATTTTACTTTAATAGTAAAATTTCGAAAATGTTACTATAAATAGAAAATATTTCGAAAATTTTACTAAAATAGCAAAATTTTGAAATAGCAATATTTCGATCATTTTACTATAAATAGCAAAATTTGGAATATTTTACTATAAATAGCAAAATTTGGAATATTTTACTATAAATAACAATATTTCGATTAAATAGAAAAATTTCGAAAACTTTTTTATAAAACAAAATTTTGAAAACTTTAATTTAATAGCTAAAAAATTTTACTAAAATTTTGAAAATTTTAATTAAATAGTAAAATTTTTAAAACTTTTCTATAATAATAAAATTTTGAAAATTTTTTTTAAAATAGCAAATTTTAATTTAATAGCTAAATTTTTAAAATTTTACTATAAATATCAAATTTTCAATTCTTTTTAACAAGACTTGTTGCTAAGGAAACAGGTATTGCTAAGGAAACAAATGTTGCTGTCGTATAACTGGCAACATTCTGTTTAAAAACTTTAACTTGCAAAACAACATTAAACATATTTAACATTTTATTTCCAGTTTTTTTCCACTTTAGATTTCTCTATTTAGTTTTATATTTAATCACCACCTTTTGATCATTAAAACTCCTATAAATATATGCTGAATATGCTGGTTTCCCACATTTGTTTTTAACCACTTTAACCGTTTTCATTTCTTTCTTTTTTTTCCAGTTTTTGTAATTTACTTTTAATGTTTATTTTATTTTTATCACTTGAAAAGAAAAAATAAATAAATTCTGCAACTGTATTTTGTTTAACCACTGAATTATTTAAAATCAAATGTATTTTTTTGTTGTTCATCTCTGTTCTGCAATTTCTGTTTTTATTTTTAGTGCGTGATCATTGCCATCGTCAACGTAGCGAAGGTGTAGATGTAAATGCCCGCCGTAAACTGATTATAGCCAGTGGTTTGTGTTTATTTTTCATGATATGCGAAATTGTGGGTAAGTTTTAACGAATTCGTTTCCCATTGTATTTACACACTACAAATAAAGAATATTAAATAGATGAAGAACAGGAGCAACAAAAAACAAAAACGCCAGTTAAAAGTTGTGGGTAGCAAAAAACATCCTGGTGTATATAGTAACACACTAGAATGTTAATGGCATTTAAATGAGTAGAAAATTAACCAGAAATTACATTAAATTTCCTTTTTAAAATGTTTTTTATTTTATTTTTTTAATTCTGGTAAAGTGTGCGGGAGTTATTTGTTCATTTAATTAGGATTGCTATTGTTTTAAATTGTTTGCTTTCTTAATTTGAAATTTATTTTATATCCTTAAAGCCTTTGCTTTAAATTGAGATGGAATTTAAATAAATGTCTGTCATTTAATATTGTTGCTCTAGCTCAATGAAAAGGTTACTATTTCAAACAATTCCTTTTTCTACAATTTTGTTCAACAATTCAAAGTGATAAACCAAACAACTCCACCTTTTCAATGTATTTTTGTTACCAATGAAATGAATTGAAACGACATTTAGAAAAAACTAAATGCAATGAAAATTTCAAACTCCTGTTCGACAACAATTTAAAACATTTGAAATCTTTTTATTTTCAAACGACAACAATTTGAAAAGTCTTGTTTTTCATATGTGTGTATTTCCCACTCTCTCTCTCTCTCTCTCCCTACTTCCCTACAGGTGGCGTTTTATCCAATAGTTTGGCAATTGCAACAGATGCTGCTCATTTGTTAACGGATTTTGCCAGTTTTATGATTTCACTATTTGCCATTTGGATTGCTGGCCGACCTTCAACTCAACGGTAAGTTTCAATTTCTTATTTTCATTCTATTTCCTTTCGCCCATAATAAAATGCTTGTAACAGATTCCTTCTGGTGTAATGTAATGTAAAAGAGACGTTAAGGACGCTTTGGTCATTCATATATTTATAATACTGTAACTTTTATTTCACTTATTGCTTCGTTTGCTTAATGTTTGATCATTTAATTTAATGTCAAATTTGTACGAAATTCATTTGTAACAAACATTTTTGGTTCGTTTGTTCTTTTCTTTGACTTGCTTTATTGTTAACGTGTTCTAGACATGGTATATTTACGTACAAGGTTACAAAATGTGCAATTGAAATTGTAGCAGAAAATTATAGTTTATATTTGATTTACTACTTCAGCTAATAATAGTCATTCGAGAAAAGCATGAACACATCAAATATTTCAAGTTTACATTAAGCTTTTGAATAAGAAAACCCAAAGCATTAATTTGTAATGATTTGTAATTTACTAATTGAACTAGAACAGAACTAGAACAGAACTAGAACAGAACTAGAACAGAACTAGAACAGAACTAGAACAGAACTAGAACAGAACTAGAACAGAACTAGAACAGAACTAGAACAGAACTAGAACAGAACTAGAACAGAACTAGAACAGAACTAGAACAGAACTAGAACAGAACTAGAACAGAACTAGAACAGAACTAGAACAGAACTAGAACAGAACTAGAACAGAACTAGAACAGAACTAGAACAGAACTAGAACAGAACTAGAACAGAACTAGAACAGAACTAGAACAGAACTAGAACAGAACTAGAACAGAACTAGAACAGAACTAGAACAGAACTAGAACAGAACTAGAACAGAACTAGAACAGAACTAGAACAGAACTAGAACAGAACTAGAACAGAACTAGAACAGAACTAGAACAGAACTAGAACAGAACTAGAACAGAACTAGAACAGAACTAGAACAGAACTAGAACAGAACTAGAACAGAACTAGAACAGAACTAGAACAGAACTAGAACAGAACTAGAACAGAACTAGAACAGAACTAGAACAGAACTAGAACAGAACTAGAACAGAACTAGAACAGAACTAGAACAGAACTAGAACAGAACTAGAACAGAACTAGAACAGAACTAGAACAGAACTAGAACAGAACTAGAACAGAACTAGAACAGAACTAGAACAGAACTAGAACAGAACTAGAACAGAACTAGAACAGAACTAGAACAGAACTAGAACAGAACTAGAACAGAACTAGAACAGAACTAGAACAGAACTAGAACAGAACTAGAACAGAACTAGAACAGAACTAGAACAGAACTAGAACAGAACTAGAACAGAACTAGAACAGAACTAGAACAGAACTAGAACAGAACTAGAACAGAACTAGAACAGAACTAGAACAGAACTAGAACAGAACTAGAACAGAACTAGAACAGAACTAGAACAGAACTAGAACAGAACTAGAACAGAACTAGAACAGAACTAGAACAGAACTAGAACAGAACTAGAACAGAACTAGAACAGAACTAGAACAGAACTAGAACAGAACTAGAACAGAACTAGAACTAGAACAGAACTAGAACAGAACTAGAACAGAACTAGAACAGAACTAGAACAGAACTAGAACAGAACTAGAACAGAACTAGAACAGAACTAGAACAGAACTAGAACAGAACTAGAACAGAACTAGAACAGAACTAGAACAGAACTAGAACAGAACTAGAACAGAACTAGAACAGAACTAGAACAGAACTAGAACAGAACTAGAACAGAACTAGAACAGAACTAGAACAGAACTAGAACAGAACTAGAACAGAACTAGAACAGAACTAGAACAGAACTAGAACAGAACTAGAACAGAACTAGAACAGAACTAGAACAGAACTAGAACAGAACTAGAACAGAACTAGAACAGAACTAGAACAGAACTAGAACAGAACTAGAACAGAACTAGAACAGAACTAGAACAGAACTAGAACAGAACTAGAACAGAACTAGAACAGAACTAGAACAGAACTAGAACAGAACTAGAACAGAACTAGAACAGAACTAGAACAGAACTAGAACAGAACTAGAACAGAACTAGAACAGAACTAGAACAGAACTAGAACAGAACTAGAACAGAACTAGAACAGAACTAGAACAGAACTAGAACAGAACTAGAACAGAACTAGAACAGAACTAGAACAGAACTAGAACAGAACTAGAACAGAACTAGAACAGAACTAGAACAGAACTAGAACAGAACTAGAACAGAACTGAACTTCAATTATATTTCTAAAATATTTGAAAACTATTTCGCTTTTAATACTAGATAGTAATTTTCTGGAGGAAATACTACATTTTTCTAAACTATAAAATTATCATAATGTTCTAAGATTTATTACAAAACTTATGTCAAAATATTGTCGCCAATAAGATGTTAAAATAAAATATAGACTGCCAACTAATGCAAATACATATTTTTGTTTTTCTGTTCCCCAAAAAAAACTTTGTATTATTTGTAATTTTTTATGTTTATAAATAATTTAAATAAAAAAGTAATATATTTTCTCTTTTTGATTTCTTTGTAGCCTAATTTTAGGCAGTTACTTAGAAATGCTTTAAACACACACACATACATTTATTTATTTTCTTAACAGTTGTTTTTGAATATTGTATCTACATTTATTATAAATTTAAACTTATAAACAAATCTTTAGAGAAATAACGTCAACAATAAAAAACCAAAATAATGTTTCGACTTTTTTTGTAGTTGCGAGTAGTGGAGTAGGTATGTGTATGTGCCGATTTGTTTGCATATAAAAACAGCCATATAAAACCAGAAATAACAACAAAAAAATACACTTCTATATATTTAGACTCTTATAGTAAAAATCCCATTTGGCCACAAACAACCACAAGACTGTCTGCCAGGCTTAAGCCTACAATATGCAGCATTAAAAACAAACAAACAAACATCATGCCGTACACAGCATACAGCAGCAGCAGCACAGGAAAAAACCAATCTCATTTTCATAAAATATTCAAAGCTACTCACTTATACTCGTAAAGTTTTTTTTTTTTTAGAAATATTTGCAAAACAAAAACCAAAATAAAAAAACCCCAAAATATAAAGTAATATGTGTTTTATAAAAACAACCAACAGTAAACAGAAAAAATATAAAAATTGTACCAAAACTCACAGAAAAACATTTCGAAAAAACTAAGTATGCTAAAAACTATGTAGATATTGTAACAAGAGTGCTACTACTCTCTCACACACACACACACACCAGCAATGAAATCAGCCTAAAAGCTTACTACGAAAAAAAACACAGCACAACATCAATGTTTGGTAAAAAATTTATATTGTAAAAACACATGCATTAACTGTAGTTTCTTGATTATAGAGCTGTTGCCATTTTTCTTCTCAAGAATTCCCTGTGTATCTCACTCATAATGTTTGAACAACTAGAAAGGGAGCGTAAAGAGGAGAACATTTTACTTTTTAATGATTATTATTTAGGGTTTTAAATTGTTTGCTGGTTTTAAACTAAACAGAAACAAGAAGGAGGGAATTGCCACGCAGAAAGCTGAAGAATAGATTGATAAAAAGCTCTTGTTTAGTCCAAGTTCAGTTCTAGTTCAGTTCTAGTTCAGTTCTAGTTCAGTTCTAGTTCAGTTCTAGTTCAGTTCTAGTTCAGTTCTAGTTCAGTTCTAGTTCAGTTCTAGTTCAGTTCTAGTTCAGTTCTAGTTCAGTTCTAGTTCAGTTCTAGTTCAGTTCTAGTTCAGTTCTAGTTCAGTTCTAGTTCAGTTCTAGTTCAGTTCTAGTTCAGTTCTAGTTCAGTTCTAGTTCAGTTCTAGTTCAGTTCTAGTTCAGTTCTAGTTCAGTTCTAGTTCAGTTCTAGTTCAGTTCTAGTTCAGTTCTAGTTCAGTTCTAGTTCAGTTCTAGTTCAGTTCTAGTTCAGTTCTAGTTCAGTTCTAGTTCAGTTCTAGTTCAGTTCTAGTTCAGTTCTAGTTCAGTTCTAGTTCAGTTCTAGTTCAGTTCTAGTTCAGTTCTAGTTCAGTTCTAGTTCAGTTCTAGTTCAGTTCTAGTTCAGTTCTAGTTCAGTTCTAGTTCAGTTCTAGTTCAGTTCTAGTTCAGTTCTAGTTCAGTTCTAGTTCAGTTCTAGTTCAGTTCTAGTTCAGTTCTAGTTCAGTTCTAGTTCAGTTCTAGTTCAGTTCTAGTTCAGTTCTAGTTCAGTTCTAGTTCAGTTCTAGTTCAGTTCTAGTTCAGTTCTAGTTCAGTTCTAGTTCAGTTCTAGTTCAGTTCTAGTTCAGTTCTAGTTCAGTTCTAGTTCAGTTCTAGTTCAGTTCTAGTTCAGTTCTAGTTCAGTTCTAGTTCAGTTCTAGTTCAGTTCTAGTTCAGTTCTAGTTCAGTTCTAGTTCAGTTCTAGTTCAGTTCTAGTTCAGTTCTAGTTCAGTTCTAGTTCAGTTCTAGTTCAGTTCTAGTTCAGTTCTAGTTCAGTTCTAGTTCAGTTCTAGTTCAGTTCTAGTTCAGTTCTAGTTCAGTTCTAGTTCAGTTCTAGTTCAGTTCTAGTTCAGTTCTAGTTCAGTTCTAGTTCAGTTCTAGTTCAGTTCTAGTTCAGTTCTAGTTCAGTTCTAGTTCAGTTCTAGTTCAGTTCTAGTTCAGTTCTAGTTCAGTTCTAGTTCAGTTCTAGTTCAGTTCTAGTTCAGTTCTAGTTCAGTTCTAGTTTAGGTTCAAGTTCTCTTCATTTTTACATCTTATTCTATTCTTGTTGAGCATTATTTTTGGTATAGCTTTAATAGCCCTCTTTTTGTGCTACTACAATTTACAAATTAAACAAATTAATTGTTGTAAAACATAAACAAATTCAAAAACTTTTCATTAAATTTCCAAGTAAACAAAACCCACAAACTTTTTCTATTACCACACATAGCCTAAATGTATGCAAATTGCATGAAAATAAAAGAAAAAGAAATGTATTTTCTATAATATGACTCTAGCACCATGTTTGTTTAACAAAATGAAAATGTAATTTTCAATTTACTCGCAAAACTAGAAAAAAAAATTAAGAAACTTCTCTGGGAGAAACTAATAAAAACACAAATTTTATATACATACATGAGATTAACATACAGAAAATTACCTAAACAAACTAAAAAGAAACGCCCTAATAGAGGCTATACTTTAGCTACCAAAACATTTTGCACTTACTTTGGAAATCATCAACAGAGTGGCAGAAAAAAAACAAACAAACTTTTGCCTTAATGTCTGGATAATATTATTTTTCAAGTATTTTTATTTTCGTATTTTTCTTGCATACATTTGAAATTTGCAGAAAAGTTTTTGTGGTGTATTATGGCGCAAAAATATATGGCAACTAATTTGGCGAAAATTTTGCTTATTTCCGGAAAATATTGCAGGGAATAGGTATATGGGAGCATAAACAATTGTTTTTTTTTTTGGAAAACAAAAGACAAACCTTAATAAATATTTGTGTGTGCAACTGAAAGTACTTAAGTATGCAGGTTATAAACATAGTTTATATTTTTGCTAAAGCATACTTTTAGGTTCGTTTTGGAAAGGGTGCAGTTGGTAGAAGAGAAAAAGACTGCCCTTAAAAGTTGACAAGCCTAATTTATCACAAATGCAACAAACAGTATACAACAGACATTTATATTTACACAATGGTTTAGCAGAAAATTTCATTTTCATTGCAATTGTGGTCATACAGGCTGGTCTATTATAATGGGTGTGCTGCTGTTGCTGCTGCTACAAAAGCGTAACATGCATCAAGAAGTTTGCTACATTTTCTAGATTTATAAAATTTTTGTACTCCACCACAAAATCTCCAAACCCCAAACTCCAACAGATACTAACTAAGCAGGCTCTCTTTCTGCTTTACTTTCAAACAATAATGTAATATAACATTTAGTTTTAAAGCATACTTTGGGGGTTTGTTAAAGAAATATCTGCAAAAACATGCATACAAAAGGGGACCAGTTAAAGAGAAATTGCATGTTTTTGCTGCTGCTGCTGCTGTTGTTACTCGAGCATTTTAAAATTTAATAAATTGTTGTTAAACAAACACCATTCTTATGCTGCCATACAATAGACCAACAAAATAACCAACAATGTCGGTACAAAAAAACATATAATTTATTTATGCAATTATTTTATTAGATTGTTGCATACTTCAAGGCTGTCCAAAAAACAAACAACAAATATTGTATAAACAAATATAATTTTTATTTATTTTTTTATTTGAGGGCCACAGAAAACACAAATTAAATGCCATTAAATGTATAAAAGCAAGAGAGTAAACTTTTGCGGCCATTTACAGAAATATTTTTTGTCTTTAAGATGTTAAAACGAATTTTTGGAATTTAACTATTATTTTTTTGGGAAGAAACAAATTAATTAATTTAATAGTTATGAATTAGAACTATAATTCATAAAGAGAAAAGCATAGCATAGTTTTAAGAATATTTAATAGGAAAATAAAATCTAAAGCATACCTGTTAGGGGCATAAAAGGTAGATAAATGAATGTAATGAAATATTAGAGATATATAAGCGGGTTCATAGGAATGAGGATGTTTTTATAATTGCACAAAATTTCTACAATATCCCAGCAAAAATTGGACAACATAAAAACCTATGATTGCAGCAAAAATTGGACAGCATAAAGACCTACAATTGCAGAAAAAATTGGTCGACATAAAGACCTACGATTGAAGCAAAAATTGGACAACATAAAGACCTACGATTGCAGCAAAAATTGGACAACATAAAGACCTACGATAGCAGCAAAATTTGGACAACATAAAGACCTATGATTGCGGCAAAAATTGCTCAATAGAAACACCTACGATTGCAGCAAAAATTGGACAACACAAAAACCTATGATTGCAGCAAAAATTGGACAACATAGAGACCTGCGATTGCAGCAAAAATTGGACAACATAGAGACCTGCGATTGCAGCAAAAATTGGACAATATAGAGATCTATGATTGCGGCAAGAATTGGTCAACAGAAACACCTACGATTGCAGCAAAAATTGGACAACATAAACCCCTACGATTGCAGCAAAAATTGGACAACATAGAGACCTACGATTGAAGCTTAAATTAGAGAACATAGAGACTTACGATTGCAGTAAAAATTGGACAACATAGAGACATACGATTGAAGCTTAAATTGGAGAACATAGAGACCTACGATTGCAGTAAAAATTGGACAACATAAAGACCTGCGATTGCAGCAAAAATTGGACAACATAAACCCCTACGATTGCAGCAAAAATTGGACAACATAAAGACCTACGATTGCAGCAAAAATTGGACAACATAGAGACCTACGATTGCAGCAAAAATTGGACAACATAGAGACCTACGATTGCAACAAAAATTTAACACCATAAAGACCTACGATTGCAGCAAAAATTGGACAACATAGAGACCTACGATTGCAGCAAAAATTGGACAACATAAAGACCTACGATTGCAGCAAAAATTGGACAACCTAGAGACCTGCGATTGCAGTCAAAATTGGACAACATAAAGACCTACGATTGCAACAAAAATTGGGCAACATAAAGACCTACGATTGCAGCAAAAATTGGACAACATAAAGATACGATTGCAGCAAAAATTGGACAACATAAAGACCTATGATTGCAGAAAAAATTGGGCAACTTAGAGACCTGCGATTGCAGCAAAAATTGGGCAACATAAAGACCTACGATTGCAGCAAAAATTGGGCAACATTAAGACCTACGATTGCAGCAAAAATTGGACAACCTAGAGACCTGCGATTGCAGTAAAAATTGGACAACATAAAGATCTGCGACTGCAGCAAAAATTGGACAACATAAAGCCCTGCGATTGAAGCTGAACTTGAACAACATAAAGACCTATGATTGAAGCTAAAACGAACTACATAAATACCTACGATTGAAGCTAAAATTTAACTATATAAACCCTAAGATTGAAGCTAAAATTGAACTACATAAAGTCCTACCTTGAACCCATATGTTGCCATGAACCTATATGTTTAACCAAAAATCGATTTTTTATACGAAAATTAAGAAAAACATAAAAGTGACTGTAAATCGGTTAATATTGGTCAAAATGGAAAAAGGACGATCATCTGTGATCACTTATATTTTTAACCAAAAATCGATTTTTTAAGAAAATCAAAAGTGGCTTAAAATCGGTAAATATTGGTCCAAATGAAAAAAGGACGTTCATCTGTGATCATTTATATTTTTAACCAAAAAATGAAAATTAAAAAAAAACATACAAGTGGCCATAATTCCGTAAATATTCGTCCAAATGGAAAAAGGACGATCATCTGTGATCACTTACTTTTTTTTACCAAAAATCGTTTTTTTATACGAAAATTAAAAAAACATAAAAGTTGCTAAATTCCGTAAATATTGGTGCAAATGGAAAAAGGACGATCATCTGTGATCACTTATATTTTTAACCAAAAATCGATTTTTTGTATGAAAGTTAAGAAAATCATAAAAGTGGCTATAAATCGGTTAATATTGGTCCAAATGGAAAAAGGACGATCATCTGTGATCATTTATATTTTTAACCAAAAATCGATTTTTTATATGAAAATTAAGAAAATCAAAAGTGGCTTAAAATCGGTAAATATTGGTCCAAATGAAAAAAGGACGTTCATCTGTGATCATTTATATTTTTAACCAAAAAATGAAAATTAAAATAAACATAAAAGTGGCTATAATTCCGTAAATATTGGTCCAAATGGAAAAAGGACGATCATCTGTGATCACTTATATTTTTAACCAAAAATCGATTTTATATGAAAATTAAGAAAAACATAAAAGTGGCTATAATTCCGTAAATATTGGTCCAAATGGAAAAAGGACGCTCATCTGTGATCACTTATATTTTCAACCAAAAATCTATTTTTTATATGAAAATTAAGAAAAACATAAAAGTGGCTATAATTCCGTAAATATTGGTCCAAATGGAAAAAGGACGATCATCTGTGATAACTTATATTTTCAACCAAAAATCGATTTTTTATATGAAAATTAAGAAACACATAAAAGTGGCTATAATTCCGTAAATATTAGTCCAAATGGAAAAAGGACGATTATGTGTGATCACTTACATTTGTTACCAAAAATCGATTTTTTCTATGAAAATTAAGCAAAACGTAAAAGTGGCTATAAATCGGTTAATATTGGTCCTAATGGAAAAAGGACGATCATCTGTGATCACTTATATTTTCAACCAAAAATCGATTTTGTATGAAAATTAACCCTCCATTACTCGCAACTGATCTGGTTGATACAGGCACACATTTTTTTTTCTAAATTTTTTTAAACACCTTAAATTTTAAGCTATTTTTTGATAAAATAATATTTTTACTGCAATTTTTTTTGTATTACTCTTTTATATATATTGCATTTAATATTGTTTTTATGTTTTCAAAATAAAACGTGAAGAGATTATTTTTGAAACGCCCTTTTTTTATTGATATCAATTTGATACATTGTGACTAGTCTCGATTGAAAATGATTGCGACTAACGGAGGGTTAAGCAAAACGTAAAAGTGGCTATAAGTCTGTAAATATTGTTCAGTTTTCTTTTTAACACTATTCAGTTAAAAATATAACATTTGTTAAATTTTAAAGGTGGCGTATGAGTAATATTAATTTAGAGTTTATATTTGTTAATTCCCTATAACTGTGATTTAGGTTTAACGTTTTGTAAAACAAATTAAGTTATAGAAAGCTTAGATATTAATCTTTTATCTGCTGTTTATTCAGAATCCATAAAACTATTTAAAAAGACCTAAAAAAGTCTTGAAAAATCTTTATTTAAACATTTTGTTTTAAATTTACTAACAAAATATTAAATTTAAACACAAATTACTAGCGACACAATTTTATAACATAAACCTTAAATACCTGGAAATATGTAGAAATTCCTTAGCTTTTAATTGCAGTAATTTATATTAAAATCCATTAAAAAGTACTACAGTTATTACTAAACTAAAGTTACTGCATAATTAATATTACTCATACGTTGCATTAGAAAAATTTTGAATTTTATATTTAAAGGGAAATATCAATTATTTTTAGGTAAATTAACTGATCACTGATTTTCTTAGCTTTTTATTTCGATATTCATTTAGGATATTACATTCATTTTAGTTTTTTTCATTCATATTTATTCTTATTTACTTTTATTATTTTGTTGCTAATTTCTTTGTTTTCCTTTTTCATTTCATTATTTTTTAGCATGTCCTTTGGCTGGTATCGTGCTGAGGTAATTGGAGCTTTGGCTTCTGTTGTTATGATTTGGTTTATTACCGCCATTTTGGTATGGCTGGCCATACAGCGTGTCATAAATCAGGATTTCGAGTTAAAGGCGAATATAATGTTAATAACATCAGGTCTGGCCATTGTGGTGAATATAATGTAAGTACATAAGTAAACTAATTTGTAAGAATTAATTGTTTAAACGCAAAAAACCGTAACTAAAATTAAATCACTTTAAAAGCCAGTTCTAGTAGAACTTAAAAGACTTATTGAGATATCCTTTATTTATTTCACAATTGACATAACTACATAGAGACTTTAGTAAGATGGGTAATTTACTAATGTTATATCATATTCACTTGATTTGTGTTTTATTCCATAAGCTTTTGGTTAAAAAATTAAATTTTTGAAAATTTTTTAGGGCGACGTATGATTAATATTAATTAAGAGGCTATGTTATTAAACTACCGATAACTTTTGTTTCTGTTGAATGATTTTAAAAGTTGTTAATGATTTTCAAAGCTAAAATATTAGTCAAATAGAATTTGAATAACTTCTTGATAGTTCATGTGGAGGCTCAAATATATAACATTTAAAAACATATTTTTAAATTAAGTAGTTCTGAAAGTTATCCTTTATTTATTAAACTTTTGACATAACTACAAGTTAACTTTAGTTATATGGGTATTTTATTAAAGTTATATCATATTCACTTTATTTTTATTTTATTTCATACTGTTTTGTTTGAAAAATTTAATTTTTATAAATCTGTTTAGGGTGTCGTATGATTAATATTAATTAGGAGGCTACATTGTTTAAATGCCTATAACTTTTGTTTCTGGGGCAGGATTTTAAAAGTTGTTAGTGATTTAAAAAGCTACAATATTAAGCTATTAAATAGTTTATTAATTTAGTTCTATTTATATAAAGTATTTCAACTTTCAGCATTTTAATTTAAAATTTATTTTTTTAATTTTTCTATTTTTGTCAATTTTTCCAAAAACTAATTTCCTGTTATTGTGTTTATTTTACCAGTCTGTTGGTTTTGAATGTTTAGTTTTAAAAAATTAATTTTCTCTGGAAATTTATTAAAAAAATTTAATTATTTTTCATTATTTTATTTATTATTCTCTCGTTTTGTTAACAACTATTTCTGTTATTTGCTTAAAAGTTTTTTTTTTTTTTGTTATTTTGTTTTGTTTTGTTTATATCATTTCAGTGTTCATCTAATCACTTGATTTGTCTTTCAATCCATAAGCTTTTGGTTAAAAAATTAAATTTTTGAAAATTTTTCATGGTGACGTATGATTAATATTAATTAGGAGGTTACTTTGTTAAAGTGTCTATAACTTTTGTTTGTGCTGAGGGATTTGAAAAGTTGTTAATGATTTTAAAAGCTAAAATACCAAGCTACTACTTAGTCTATAATTTTAGTTCTACTCATTGAAAATGTTTAAACTTTAAACATTTCAATTTAATTTTTTTTTTTTAATTTTTCTATTTTTGTCAATTTTTCTAAAAACTAATTTCCTGTTATTGTGTTTATTTTACCAGTCTGTTGGTTTTGAGTGTTTAGTTTTAAAAAATTAATTTTCTCTGGAAATTTATTAAAAAAATTAAATTATTTTTCATTATTTTATTTATTATTCTCTCGTTGTGTTAACAACTATTTCTGTTATTTGCTTAAAAGTTTTTTTTTTTTTTTTTGTTATTTTGTTTTGTTTATATTATTTCAGTGTTCATCTGGTTTTAGCAGTTTTTTGGCCAGAGAATTATGTCAACAGTTTTAGCTATATTTTTTCTTTTTGTTGGCTTCGTATTTGTTGTATTTTAGTTTGCTGTGTTTACACTTTAGTTTATAATTTTTGCAGCATAAAATCTTGGCTTAACAACTACTTTTTGCTTGACAATTTTTTTGTTCTTTAGCAACTTGAAGTATTTCTTCCAACATTTTGGCTTTTATTATTATGTATTTAGCGAACGTTGGCAGTTTTTTCTATTATTTCTTTTAGAGATTCTTGTCTTGTTACCACAAAAAAAAGAAAAATCTTAGTGGTAGTGCTGCTTTTAACTGTATTTGCCACTTGAAATTGTTTGATAAACGTGTTTGGCACATACAAGTTGGCTAATTTAAAGAACAAGTACAAGTAGTGAAAATCTGTGGAAAAAAATAGCCAAGTGATTAAAATTTCCAACGTGTATTAACACGAATTAGAAGTATAAACAAAATAACACACTGAAAAAGGAGCAAAAAAACAAATGTCAGCTAAATTTTGGGAGAAAAAACTAGAAAAAAAGATTGATGTTTAAAGCAGGCATGTGTTTAAATAGTTTCGAAACATTTAAAGCTTTTTAATTTAGCTACAAAAACTATATATGTTAGCAACAAAATGTCATTAAAATCCATCAGCTGCAAGAGCATATTTTACATGTTGAACCTGAAAAAAAAATTCCCCAGTTTTTTTTCTGGTTTTCTTAAAACATTAGATATTCATACCACTAAAAAGGTATGTGCTCTTTGATTGCATTTAACACAGGTATTTCTTACATTACAGACATTCAGCATACGACAACAAATGTTGTTTGCTGGAAAATTTAACCAAGGATACAGTAAGGGGACCAACTGAAGTAGTGTTTTTAAGGAAACTCAAATCAAATTATAGAACCAATTTGTTTTAATAAAATCATAAAATGAACAAAATTTTTTAGTCTATTAAATCCTCCAATATATCCGTAATATTGGAAAATAAACCACAAATGGCAAACAAAATAAGTTATCTAACATTTTACCAACATTATCAGTTTGTTATTTATCTGTATTCAGTTAAAAATATAACATTTGTATAATTTTGTAAGGTGGCGTATGATTAATATTAATTTAGAGTTTATTTCTGTTAATACCTTATAACTCTGGTTTTAGATTAATGTTTCTTAAAACTAATACAAATATTAAAAGCTTAAATGTTAGGCTTTTAACTGATATATATCTTAATTTCAAAAAACTATTTAAAAAGGCTTAAACGTGTTTTAAAAATCCATATTTTTATTTTTTTTTTAAATTTTTCATAAAATTATAAAATTTGAACTTAAATAACTTAAGAAATGATATTACGATCAAAACCTTAAGGATGTGGAAATGTGTAGAAATTTGTTAGCTTTGCAACGCATTAATTTATTATAAAATCCCTTAAACAGAATTAAAGTTATTAACTTTAAACTAAAGTTTTTTCATAATTAATATTACTCATACGTTAAGTTAGAAAATTTCATAAATTTTATATTTCAAGGGAAATGTTAAATTTTAGATAGTAAGTGATAGAAATCAAGTAATCACTGATTTTGGTACTTCAACCATTTCAATCACGTTTAAGTTTTTCTCACCGAGAAACAATTTTGTATAAAAAAAAGTTCAAATTTAGATATTCATTCTGCTGGCAAATATATAAACAGAATCATCGTTTTCTTTATACAATGTAGAATTGATTACAAATTATGTTGGGAGCAAGTTCGACCACTATTAATAGCTATACAACCCTTTAAAGAGTTTTACTGCAAAAATCATGTTTGTATACCGGAATTAAGGAGTGAGATCGAAAAATTCTTAACACACGTTTTTCATTACATTTTTTAACCCAAGTATTATTTGAATTTTTTTTTGATCAAGTTACCTTTGAAAAACATGTCAGTTATTATGTGTAATGTCAATTATATTAATTTTTTTGTTAATCTGATTAAAATGAGTGACCAGAAAAAAGTGCGTACTGAAATTATTAAATATTTTCAACAAAACCCAACTTGGTCTTACAAAAAGTTGGCCAAGCATACAAAGGTCTGCCGTCAAACTGTTTCCAATGTTATTAAACAGTACCGGGAGAACTTGTCAGTTGATAGAAAACCTGGTTCAGGTAGAAGGAATGGTCCACATGATGTTTCTAAAGCCAAAAAAATAGAACGCATTTTCAAAAGAGCTCCCAACACATCCGGTAGGAAAGCAGCCCGGTTAGCTCAGTGCTCGGACTATTTGGTACGAAAAGTTAAAGCTAATGCAGGTTTAAAAACATACAAGGCTCAAAAAGTTCCTGACAGGAACGCTACTAAAAATTTAGAGGCCAAAAACAGAGCACGGAAATTGAAGTCAAGTTTTATAAAAAAATATTCTTGCTGCATAATGGATGACGAAACGTATGTTCTGGCAGATTTTTCGCAACTTCCAGGTCAAAAATTTTATGTTGCTGATGCTCGAGGGAATGTTGAAGAAAAGTTTAGGACCCAAAAGCAGACAAAATTTCCCAGAAAGTTCTTGGTATGGCAAGCAATATGCAGTTGCGGCAAAAGAAGCCACTCATTTGTTACAACGGGCTCTATAAATACCGAAATTTACATCAAGGAATGTTTACAAAAAAGGCTGCTTCCATTCATAAGACTTCATAATGTGTCCACTTATTTTTGGCCTGACTTGGCATCCTGTCACTATGGCAAACAAGCCCTTGAGTGGTACAAGAACAATAATGTGGTATTTGTACCAAGAGAGGCAAATCCTCCAAACTGCCCGGAGCTAAGGCCAGTGGAGAGATATTGGGCTCTTGTTAAAAGAGAATTGAAGAGTACAAAAAAGGTGTCCAAAAGTGTGGTAGATTTTAAACGGAGATGGACTACATGTTCGAGCAAAGTGACAGAAAGCACTATAAAAACGTTAATGGAAGGGTTTCCGAAAAAGGTTCAAAATTTCATCACTAGTGATTAAAACTATAAAAATAATTTTTTTTGTAAATTGTAATAATAATTTCAATCAAATAAAAAAAAAATTAAAGCTGTAAGTTTAGTGGTTTCTTTTTTATAAACATATATGTATGTTAAGAATTTTTCGATCTCACTCCTTAATTGGGGATGGAAAATTTAAGTGATCACAGGTTTTGATTCATTCTCCAATTACACGGTGCTATAGTGGAAAAAAAACTCAGGACTTGCTGAGTACATTACAAATAGTGTCAAAATATTTCAGAAACACTCTTAAATTCAGAAGTTATTCTGAAAAACCCGTTTTAAGTGATGTTAGTCAACTTATCGAACTATAACTCAGTCAGTTTTTGTCCGACTATTAAATGTTTAACGGGATTGGAAAGACAACTGATTACGCTTTAAAACTGCGTGCATTTTGTGATTCATTTGTCAAAATTTATATTTTTTTTTTGATTTTAGTAAATTTTCATTGCTTATTTTGATAAAGAAAATTTAGTTCTAAATTTTAATTTTTCA
Organism: Calliphora vicina; assembly: GCF_958450345.1. Taxonomy (NCBI): domain Eukaryota; kingdom Metazoa; phylum Arthropoda; class Insecta; order Diptera; family Calliphoridae; genus Calliphora; species Calliphora vicina. The sequence goes on from NC_088781.1 coordinate 130,065,951, forward strand.
AATCGGATAAAAATTGTAAAAGTTATTTAACTTTTCATTAATTCATCTTTTAATATTTTCTCCCCCAACGCATACAAAGAAAAAAGAAATTCTTAATTGGAATGAATTTTGTAATAAATATTATTAATCGAACATGACTTTTTTTTCCAATCTTTTTTTCATTCAAAATAAGAACATAATCATAAAGATTATAAAATTGTACATGACTAAAATTTTTGCTAAATTTACGTAAATTTAACAATATTTTATAACAAATTGAATTGTTATTAATTTTTTTTTTAATTTTTTACATTAATTTTTTTTTTAAATTTTAAAAAAAAATTTCAGTCGGAAAATTATATTGTAGAAATTACAAACGGAATGACAAAAAAATTTCATTAGACATAATAAAACATCCATAAATATTAAGCATATCATCCTCTTAAAGAAATTGAATCAATTTCGCGCATATTTTCTCATTTTGTAGCTAAAAATCATAAAAAATTATAAACAACATAAAAATATAAATGAAATTAAAATTATATTTTTCAAGCCTTCTTTTTGAAAACATAAAATATGAAAAAATCATACACAGAAAAAAATTGCGACAAATTAATTGTCATATTAATTACCAAATTCGTCAATACAATTATTTTTTTAATTAAAAAGGCACCAACAATATTTTTTGTAAATACAAAAAGTATATTTGTTACTTAAAATTGTTAACACCCAACAATTTTTTTTTAAAAATGAGTTTGTAATATTAAATAAAGTTGTTAACAATCAACTAATTGTATCTTAACAATGATTTTGTCATATTGATCAATTATATTGTTAAATTAATTATGAAACAAAAAAATGTGTATATTTTCTTAAATTTTTATTTTTATTTTATTTTTTGACACATTTATTTTTGTTACTTTCAATATAATATTCCTATTGAAGTTTAACAACAGAAATTGTTAATAAATATCTAAATGAAATTGTTGATATGAGTATTAAAATAAATATATTGAATTAAAAAAATATTGAAAATTTAAATCACATTTCAAACATTTTTTTCAATTACTTAATAACTTTTACAATTTTTTTCTGTGTACTATTTAAGAAATTATTTATAAATGTTATGAATTGAAATCAATGAAATTAAATCATAATATTTATGTTGAAATTTTTCGTCTGTATATGAATAGAACAAAAAACTATACAAACAAATATTTGTACAGTTTTTAATATACCAGGTAAATTTTTTTGAACTTTTTTCGAAAAAGTTTAATAACTTTTGCAAATACAACCTACCTTAAAACAGTTTTATAAAAATAACTCAAAATTTTGACAGTGTTTCAAAATCTTTGATAACGGTTTTATTAAGTCTCCGCCTAGGTCGATTTTCAAGTTCTGACAAACAATTTTTTTTGGTAAATAAAAATTGGGGGTAAAAAATATTTTTCCCGGTTTTTACTCATTGTAGGTCCGACTACTTAAGCCTTATATACGCCATTTCATTATTGGATATCCATATCATAGATGGGCACTTTGCGGTACCAGTACTTTTTCAGTATATATTTTATTTTACTGGTACTGCACTTCAATTTTCATTACCAGTAAATTTTACTGATTACTGAAAAAAAAACAGTATTCAGTAAATTTTACTGATTACTGAAAAAAATTGCAGTAATCAGTAAAATTTACTGAATACTGAAAAAAAAAATCAGTAATCAGTAAAATTTACTGATTACTGATTACTGAAATTATTTTCAGTAATCAGTAATATTGCAGTATCTAGAGATTTTCACAAAAAATTAAAAAATAAAAACTTCAATTGATGTCAATATTAACACGGAAATGTCATTGAAGGTAAGTACTTAGTAAGTAATGGTACTTCAAAGGGCCATTCTACGTTGTCGAATGAAAGTGAGTGACTGTGAAAATCTCTAGACACTGCAATTTTACTGATTACTGAAAATAATTTCAGAAATCAGTAAATTTTACTGATTACTGATTTTTTTCCAGTATTCAGTAAAATTTACTGAATACTGATTTATTTTTTCAGTAATCAGTAAAAATTTACTGGTAATGAAAAATTGCAGTACCAGTAAAATAAAATATATACTGAAAAACTACTGGTACTGCAAAGTGCCCATCTATGATACTATACATATCACTGGCTTAACATGCAAAGGCTCTAAGTCCATATTTTAAAATTTTACAGGAGAGCCAAAAAACATTCAAACTTTTTTTTGCGTAAATATTTTTGAATTCTGTAAACGCAATTTTTTTTTTGTATTTTCTTTGTATTTGCCGAGATACAAGGTTTTTTGGACTTAGAGCTTTTTCTATTGTATAGTTTGTATTTTTTTATGGACTTAGGTATTTTTCTTACAACTTGTCTTTCATTTCTTATTTACTAGTTTTTATATCTGCATAACTAATTCATTAATATGGTTATCTAATGATAGAAATTTCAAAGTCCATTGCAACGATGTATATAAGGCTATAATAGTAAGTTGGACCTACAATGGGTCAAAATCGGGAAAAATATATTTTAACCCGAATTTTGTTTTTCATAAAAAAAAAAATTTTTGCCATAAAATTAAAAAAAAATTAAAAAATTTAAAAAAAAAATTGGAAAAAACTTTTTTAAAAAGAGTATATAAGATTTGACACAGCCAAATATAGCTCTACTACTTGTTTTTCACTAATAATTTTAAAAAAAAACTTGAAAAAAAACAATTTAGAATAAAAAAATTTGGAAATTTTTTTTTTAAATTTTAAAAAGCAATTTTGAAAATTTTTTCTTAAATTTTGTATAGCTTAAAATATTTTAAATTTGTTTTTAAAGTACAATTTGGTGAAGATTATATAAGATTCGGCACAGCCGAATATACATATGTTGCTATAATGCGTTTGTCCAGATATTTGTAACGTCCAAAAATATTAGTCTAACACCCACCGATTATACGGATAGACTCAGAAACACTTTATGAGTCTATTAATTTTGAAGACATTTCGATAAAATATGGTATATACACTTTTTAGGCCCAAGGACGAAGCCTATTGAAACTGGCTGAAATCGGTTCATTATTTCCCCTAGCTCCCATACAAATGTCCTCCCGAAATTCTTTATACTATGGAAATCATGTCACCTAATTCCATGCTGATCGGTCTATAATTAGTCATAGCTCCCATATAGGGCCCGCTTCCAAAAATCACTTTAACGAGTATAAATATCTTAAAACTTTTGATATACATATAAAATTAAACGCAAATAACTTTGATGGCGATCGGTCTTTTAAAACTTTTTTAAATTTTAAAAGAAAAATAATTTAGCTCATTTACTTAGAGTAGCGTTGGGCTTGACGGACCTTTTTTTCTTACTTGTTTTAATACATGTCATTGAACAATTTGACAGAAATGGTTAAACTCTACTTTTTATAGGGACTTTTTCTTGTGATAAATTGGACTAAGCGCTTTTGCTCATCACTACAAAACAAAAACAAAAAGCGAGATAACTCCAATTTTTTTCTTTGTAATCAATGTATTTTTACTTATTGTATATTACTCCATTAAAATCTCAATTTCTAAAAAATGTGGACTTAGAGCCCTTGCATGTTAAGCCAGCAATATATTGTCATTATCAGGGAAACCGGAAATATGCTCTAAAAACAGCGTTTTAGGCGCTTTAAATATGCAGTAAAAACTTTAAAATATGCTCTTAAAATTTAAAAAATATGCTCTTAAAAAAACAAACTTTTACAAAATTTTTAACCAAAAAAAATTTACATAAATTTTCAAATAAAAATCGTTGTCTATTGGATCTGAAAACATTTTTAAACATAGAAAATGTTCTTTCGACATCAACTGATGTTACAGGAGCAAATTTAAAAGACAATATTTCTTTAACACTTAGAACGGTTAAGTTTGAATTAGAACTAAAATTTGATATTTAGATGAAGCTATTATTAAAATAGTGCTTATTTTATATAAAAACAAGTAAGAGAGCTTTATTCGGCTGTGCCGAATCTTATATACCCTTCACCTAATTATACTTCAAAATAAAAAATTTAAATATTTTTAGGTGAACAAACATTTTTTTTCAGTTTTTTAATTTTTTGCATAAAAAATTTTTTCGAATTGTTATTTAAAATTTTAAAAAAATGTCTGTTTTTAAAATTTTTTTTTTTGGTGAAAAGCCATCTATTTTTCAATTTTGAATTTTAAACAAAGGAAGTAAAAACCTGTAACACAACAGCGCACTTTTCTATAGAATAGAAAAGGCACTTTTCTATAGAATAGAAAAGGCACTTTTCTATAGAATAGAAAAAGCACTTTTCTATAGAATAGAAAATGCACTTTTCTATAGAATAGAAAATGCACTTTTCTATAGAATAGAAAAGGCACTTTTCTATAGAATAGAAAAGGCACTTTTCTATAGAATAGAAAAAGCACTTTTCTATAGAATAGAAAAGGCACTTTTCTATAGAATAGAAAAGGCACTTTTCTATAGAATAGAAAAGGCACTTTTCTATAGAATAGAAAAGGCACTTTTCTATAGAATAGAAAAGGCACTTTTCTATAGAATAGAAAAGGCACTTTTCTATAGAATAGAAAAGGCACTTTTCTATAGAATAGAAAATGCACTTTTCTATAGAATAGAAAAGGCACTTTTCTATAGAATAGAAAAGGCACTTTTCTATAGAATAGAAAAGGCACTTTTCTATAGAATAGAAAAGGCACTTTTCTATAGAATAGAAAAGGCACTTTTCTATAGAATAGAAAAGGCACTTTTCTATAGAATAGAAAAGGCACTTTTCTATAGAATAGAAAAGGCACTTTTCTATAGAATAGAAAAGGCACTTTTCTATAGAATAGAAAAGGCACTTTTCTATAGAATAGAAAAGGCACTTTTCTATAGAATAGAAAAGGCACTTTTCTATAGAATAGAAAAGGCACTTTTCTATAGAATAGAAAAGGCACTTTTCTATAGAATAGAAAAGGCACTTTTCTATAGAATAGAAAAGGCACTTTTCTATAGAATAGAAAAGTGCCTTTTCTATTCTATAGAAAAGTGCCTTTTCTATTCTATAGAAAAGTGCCTTTTCTATAGAATAGAAAAGGCACTTTTCTATAGAATAGAAAAGGCACTTTTCTATAGAATAGAAAAGGCACTTTTCTATAGAATAGAAAAGGCACTTTTCTATAGAATAGAAAAGGCACTTTTCTATAGAATAGAAAAGGCACTTTTCTATAGAATAGAAAAGGCACTTTTCTATAGAATAGAAAAGGCACTTTTCTATAGAATAGAAAAGGCACTTTTCTATAGAATAGAAAAGGCACTTTTCTATAGAATAGAAAAGGCACTTTTCTATAGAATAGAAAAGGCACTTTTCTATAGAATAGAAAAGGCACTTTTCTATAGAATAGAAAAGGCACTTTTCTATAGAATAGAAAAGGCACTTTTCTATAGAATAGAAAAGGCACTTTTCTATAGAATAGAAAAGGCACTTTTCTATAGAATAGAAAAGGAACTTTTCTATAGAATAGAAAAGGAACTTTTCTATAGAATAGAAAAGGAACTTTTCTATAGAATAGAAAAGTAACTTTTCTATAGAATAGAAAAGTAACTTTTCTATAGAATAGAAAAGTAACTTTTCTATAGAATAGAAAAGTAACTTTTCTATAGAATAGAAAAGTAACTTTTCTATAGAATAGAAAAGTAACTTTTCTATAGAATAGAAAAGTAACTTTTCTATAGAATAGAAAAGTAACTTTTCTATAGAATAGAAAAGTAACTTTTCTATAGAATAGAAAAGTAACTTTTCTATAGAATAGAAAAGTAACTTTTCTATAGAATAGAAAAGTAACTTTTCTATAGAATAGAAAAGTAACTTTTCTATAGAATAGAAAAGTAACTTTTCTATAGAATAGAAAAGTAACTTTTCTATAGAATAGAAAAGTAACTTTTCTATAGAATAGAAAAGTAACTTTTCTATAGAATAGAAAAGTAACTTTTCTATAGAATAGAAAAGTAACTTTTCTATAGAATAGAAAAGTAACTTTTCTATAGAATAGAAAAGTAACTTTTCTATAGAATAGAAAAGTAACTTTTCTATAGAATAGAAAAGTAACTTTTCTATAGAATAGAAAAGTAACTTTTCTATAGAATAGAAAAGTAACTTTTCTATAGAATAGAAAAGTAACTTTTCTATAGAATAGAAAAGTAACTTTTCTATAGAATAGAAAAGTAACTTTTCTATAGAATAGAAAAGTAACTTTTCTATAGAATAGAAAAGTAACTTTTCTATAGAATAGAAAAGTAACTTTTCTATAGAATAGAAAAGTAACTTTTCTATAGAATAGAAAAGTAACTTTTCTATAGAATAGAAAAGTAACTTTTCTATAGAATAGAAAAGGAACTTGTCTATAGAATAGAAAAGGAACTTTTCTATAGAATAGAAAAGGAACTTTTCTATAGAATAGAAAAGGAACTTTTCTATAGAATAGTTGAGTTCCCATGAACTTTTCTGTAGAATAGTTAAGTTCCCAAGAACTTTTCTATAGAATAGTTAAGTTCCCAAGAACTTTTCTATAGAACAGTAAAGCCATCGATAATTTGTCTATGGAAATTAACAGTTATTGATAGCATTTCGTTTCTTTTTATTATTTGTTATCACTTATGTTGAACATTTAAAAATACATTTGCTTAAGGACATATCCTTGTATGCTCTAATGCATACGCTCACGTTATTGTTGTACTTAATACAAGTTGTTGTGCATATAAAAAGTCGCGTCATTTTACATTTTTTTCCTAAGAGAAAAAGAAATTCTATTATAAAACCAACTGGAAACAAAAATAAAAAAAAACATTTTCAACACTCTAATTGCTTTTGTCGTTTGTAATGTACTCGCTGTATACTCAAACACACACACACATATGCAAACACACATATATGCAGAAATATCTATGCAAGTATGTGTGTGTTTGGGTACAAGTGTTTTAGTGTTATGGGTACGAATAGTTTTGCTCATGTTCATGTTTGGGTTGCTCCTTTTTTTTCGCATGTGTGTATTTCAGTGCAAAATTGTTTTGATGTAGTTTTTTGTTTATAATATTTTGTATTGTATTTTTTTTTTAAATTTTTTTTTTTATTTTTATAAATATTTATTTTGTAGTTGTTGCTGTTGTTTTTGTACCAAAACTCATACTTTGTTTAGTACTTAATGCCTCATAGACTTTAGAAAAAAAGCGTTACAAAAATAAACGTTTTATTTATAACGTTTAAGAGTAAGAAAATTAAACGAAGCATAAATTCAGGCATATGTTGTATTTTGTTTGAGTTCTTTCTCTCTCTCTGTTATAGTTGTTGTACTACATGTGTGTTGAGTATAATGTTTGAGGTTGCCGTTTTTTTTTCTGTTGAAAACTATTGTTTTTCATAGCATATTTCTGTGCGTGTGTGTTGATATGTGTGAAAGTTAAGTTACCTAGAAAAATATGAAATAAAAACAACTGGTTTTTATAAAATAAAAGGCTTGAACTACAAAAAAATAAAAAAAAATATTTAAAAAAGAAATAAAACATTAACAAACACACATCTCAAGCATTAAAGGGGTTCAATAAAGTTGTATTTATATGAGCATGTTTGTATGAGGGTTATAAGGTGAGAGATTAAGCAAACATTAACATAATTGTTAGTGAAAAATTATGAGTCCCTGGAACTTAGTCTAAAAAAAGAGAAAACAAATTTTTTCCAAATTTTTTTTAAAATTTTTCAAAAAATTTTAACAATATTTTTTTGGTAGATGCTTAGCTATGTTATTGCCATATAAAGTTAAATGGTATCACCAAGTCTGAATTAGCTGTTGGCCAAAAACTGATGACACCTTTTTTTAAGGGCCCACTGATTTTCAGAATCTTTGGAGGCCCATAAGACAAAATTGTTCACCAAAATCTCTAAACCGAGTATAAAGTTTTACCACACTTTTGGTAGTAGAGTCGAACCTATACCGTCACGATCGTGTGTTTTTCCATTAATTCAATATTTTTGTTTAATTTTCTTTTTGACGCTACAATTTACAAATTCGATTCTTCTCAGTCCTCCCACACATAGCTGTGTTCATGTGTTATATGTGTATTTTTTTTGCACTTTTTCTCATTTTGAGCACAATTTATATGGAGCATAAACTACAAAGCAAGCTAAAATATTGTACATATAAAAACCATATAGAAATATAAAACAACAATGCAATTATTTATGGTTGTTAAGAAAAAATAAATAAAAAAACACACATGATTTTATATTTTATAGAAGTGTAGAAATAAATACAGCACAAAAGCAAAAAAAAAATGGCAAACAAAAATATTTATTTTATTAAAAGCACAAACATAATGCGATTTGTTAAATGTGTGAAATATATACCTTTTAAAACTAATTTCAAACATAAAGAAAACAAATATAAGAGCAAGTCTTAATGAGAATTAAGAAAATTATAGTTCCAGTTTTGCTTTAGTACTAGTTCTGTTCTAGTTCTGTTCTAGTTCTGTTCTAGTTCTGTTCTAGTTCTGTTCTAGTTCTGTTCTAGTTCTGTTCTAGTTCTGTTCTAGTTCTGTTCTAGTTCTGTTCTAGTTCTGTTCTAGTTCTGTTCTAGTTCTGTTCTAGTTCTGTTCTAGTTCTGTTCTAGTTCTGTTCTAGTTCTGTTCTAGTTCTGTTCTAGTTCTGTTCTAGTTCTGTTCTAGTTCTGTTCTAGTTCTGTTCTAGTTCTGTTCTAGTTCTGTTCTAGTTCTGTTCTAGTTCTGTTCTAGTTCTGTTCTAGTTCTGTTCTAGTTCTGTTCTAGTTCTGTTCTAGTTCTGTTCTAGTTCTGTTCTACTTCTGTTCTAGTTCTGTTCTAGTTCTGTTCTAGTTCTGTTCTAGTTCTGTTCTAGTTCTGTTCTAGTTCTGTTCTAGTTCTGTTCTAGTTCTGTTCTAGTTCTGTTCTAGTTCTGTTCTAGTTCTGTTCTAGTTCTGTTCTAGTTCTGTTCTAGTTCTGTTCTAGTTCTGTTCTAGTTCTGTTCTAGTTCTGTTCTAGTTCTGTTCTAGTTCTGTTCTAGTTCTGTTCTAGTTCTGTTCTAGTTCTGTTCTAGTTCTGTTCTACTTCTGTTCTAGTTCTGTTCTACTTCTGTTCTAGTTCTGTTCTACTTCTGTTCTAGTTCTGTTCTAGTTCTGTTCTAGTTCTGTTCTAGTTCTGTTCTAGTTCTGTTCTAGTTCTGTTCTAGTTCTGTTCTAGTTCTGTTCTAGTTCTGTTCTAGTTCTGTTCTAGTTCTGTTCTAGTTCTGTTCTAGTTCTGTTCTAGTTCTGTTCTAGTTCTGTTCTAGTTCTGTTCTAGTTCTGTTCTAGTTCTGTTCTAGTTCTGTTCTAGTTCTGTTCTAGTTCTGTTCTAGTTCTGTTCTAGTTCTGTTCTAGTTCTGTTCTAGTTCTGTTCTAGTTCTGTTCTAGTTCTGTTCTAGTTCTGTTCTAGTTCTGTTCTAGTTCTGTTCTAGTTCTGTTCTAGTTCTGTTCTAGTTCTGTTCTAGTTCTGTTCTAGTTCTGTTCTAGTTCTGTTCTAGTTCTGTTCTAGTTCTGTTCTAGTTCTGTTCTAGTTCTGTTCTAGTTCTGTTCTAGTTCTGTTCTAGTTCTGTTCTAGTTCTGTTCTAGTTCTGTTCTAGTTCTGTTCTAGTTCTGTTCTAGTTCTGTTCTAGTTCTGTTCTAGTTCTGTTCTAGTTCTGTTCTACTTCTGTTCTAGTTCTGTTCTAGTTCTGTTCTAGTTCTGTTCTAGTTCTGTTCTAGTTCTGTTCTAGTTCTGTTCTAGTTCTGTTCTAGTTCTGTTCTAGTTCTGTTCTAGTTCTGTTCTAGTTCTGTTCTAGTTCTGTTCTAGTTCTGTTCTAGTTCTGTTCTAGTTCTGTTCTAGTTCTGTTCTAGTTCTGTTCTAGTTCTGTTCTGTTCTACTTCTGTTCTAGTTCTGTTCTAGTTCTGTTCTACTTCTGTTCTAGTTCTGTTCTACTTCTGTTCTAGTTCTGTTCTAGTTCTGTTCTAGTTCTGTTCTAGTTCTGTTCTAGTTCTGTTCTAGTTCTGTTCTAGTTCTGTTCTAGTTCTGTTCTAGTTCTGTTCTAGTTCTGTTCTAGTTCTGTTCTAGTTCTGTTCTAGTTCTGTTCTAGTTCTGTTCTAGTTCTGTTCTAGTTCTGTTCTAGTTCTGTTCTAGTTCTGTTCTAGTTCTGTTCTAGTTCTGTTCTAGTTCTGTTCTAGTTCTGTTCTAGTTCTGTTCTAGTTCTGTTCTAGTTCTGTTCTAGTTCTGTTCTAGTTCTGTTCTAGTTCTGTTCTAGTTCTGTTCTAGTTCTGTTCTAGTTCTGTTCTAGTTCTGTTCTAGTTCTGTTCTAGTTCTGTTCTAGTTCTGTTCTAGTTCTGTTCTAGTTCTGTTCTAGTTCTGTTCTAGTTCTGTTCTAGTTCTGTTCTAGTTCTGTTCTAGTTCTGTTCTAGTTCTGTTCTAGTTCTGTTCTAGTTCTGTTCTAGTTCTGTTCTAGTTCTGTTCTAGTTCTGTTCTAGTTCTGTTCTAGTTCTGTTCTAGTTCTGTTCTAGTTCTGTTCTAGTTCTGTTCTAGTTCTGTTCTAGTTCTGTTCTAGTTCTGTTCTAGTTCTGTTCTAGTTCTGTTCTAGTTCTGTTCTAGTTCTGTTCTAGTTCTGTTCTAGTTCTGTTCTAGTTCTGTTCTAGTTCTGTTCTAGTTCTGTTCTAGTTCTGTTCTAGTTCTGTTCTAGTTCTGTTCTAGTTCTGTTCTAGTTCTGTTCTAGTTCTGTTCTAGTTCTGTTCTAGTTCTGTTCTAGTTCTGTTCTAGTTCTGTTCTAGTTCTGTTCTAGTTCTGTTCTAGTTCTGTTCTAGTTCTGTTCTAGTTCTGTTCTAGTTCTGTTCTAGTTCTGTTCTAGTTCTGTTCTAGTTCTGTTCTAGTTCTGTTCTAGTTCTGTTCTAGTTCTGTTCTAGTTCTGTTCTAGTTCTGTTCTAGTTCTGTTCTAGTTCTGTTCTAGTTCTGTTCTAGTTCTGTTCTAGTTCTGTTCTAGTTCTGTTCTAGTTCTGTTCTAGTTCTGTTCTAGTTCTGTTCTAGTTCTGTTCTAGTTCTGTTCTAGTTCTGTTCTAGTTCTAGTTCTGTTCTAGTTCTGTTCTAGTTCTGTTCTAGTTCTGTTCTAGTTCTGTTCTAGTTCTAGTTCTGTTCTAGTTCTGTTCTAGTTCTAGTTCTGTTCTAGTTCTGTTCTAGTTCTGTTCTAGTTCTGTTCTAGTTCTGTTCTAGTTCTGTTCTAGTTCTGTTCTAGTTCTGTTCTAGTTCTGTTCTAGTTCTGTTCTAGTTCTGTTCTAGTTCTGTTCTAGTTCTGTTCTAGTTCTGTTCTAGTTCTGTTCTAGTTCTGTTCTAGTTCTGTTCTAGTTCTGTTCTAGTTCTGTTCTAGTTCTGTTCTAGTTCTGTTCTGTTCTAGTTCTGTTCTGTTCTAGTTCTGTTCTAGTTCTGTTCTAGTTCTGTTCTGTTCTAGTTCTGTTCTAGTTCTGTTCTAGTTCTGTTCTGTTCTAGTTCTGTTCTAGTTCTGTTCTAGTTCTGTTCTAGTTCTGTTCTAGTTCTGTTCTAGTTCTGTTCTAGTTCTGTTCTAGTTCTGTTCTAGTTCTGTTCTAGTTCTGTTCTAGTTCTGTTCTAGTTCTGTTCTAGTTCTGTTCTAGTTCTGTTCTAGTTCTGTTCTAGTTCTGTTCTAGTTCTGTTCTAGTTCTGTTCTAGTTCTGTTCTAGTTCTGTTCTAGTTCTGTTCTAGTTCTGTTCTAGTTCTGTTCTAGTTCTGTTCTAGTTCTGTTCTAGTTCTGTTCTAGTTCTGTTCTAGTTCTGTTCTAGTTCTGTTCTAGTTCTGTTCTAGTTCTGTTCTAGTTCTGTTCTAGTTCTGTTCTAGTTCTGTTCTAGTTCTGTTCTAGTTCTGTTCTAGTTCTGTTCTAGTTCTGTTCTAGTTCTGTTCTAGTTCTGTTCTAGTTCTGTTCTAGTTCTGTTCTAGTTCTGTTCTAGTTCTGTTCTAGTTCTGTTCTAGTTCTGTTCTAGTTCTGTTCTAGTTCTGTTCTAGTTCTGTTCTAGTTCTGTTCTAGTTCTGTTCTAGTTCTGTTCTAGTTCTGTTCTAGTTCTGTTCTAGTTCTGTTCTAGTTCTGTTCTAGTTCTGTTCTAGTTCTGTTCTAGTTCTGTTCTAGTTCTGTTCTAGTTCTGTTCTAGTTCTGTTCTAGTTCTGTTCTAGTTCTGTTCTAGTTCTGTTCTAGTTCTGTTCTAGTTCTGTTCTAGTTCTGTTCTAGTTCTGTTCTAGTTCTGTTCTAGTTCTGTTCTAGTTCTGTTCTAGTTCTGTTCTAGTTCTGTTCTAGTTCTGTTCTAGTTCTGTTCTAGTTCTGTTCTAGTTCTGTTCTAGTTCTGTTCTAGTTCTGTTCTAGTTCTGTTCTAGTTCTGTTCTAGTTCTGTTCTAGTTCTGTTCTAGTTCTGTTCTAGTTCTGTTCTAGTTCTGTTCTAGTTCTGTTCTAGTTCTGTTCTAGTTCTGTTCTAGTTCTGTTCTAGTTCTGTTCTAGTTCTGTTCTAGTTCTGTTCTAGTTCTGTTCTAGTTCTGTTCTAGTTCTGTTCTAGTTCTGTTCTAGTTCTGTTCTAGTTCTGTTCTAGTTCTGTTCTAGTTCTGTTCTAGTTCTGTTCTAGTTCTGTTCTAGTTCTGTTCTAGTTCTGTTCTAGTTCTGTTCTAGTTCTGTTCTAGTTCTGTTCTAGTTCTGTTCTAGTTCTGTTCTAGTTCTGTTCTAGTTCTGTTCTAGTTCTGTTCTAGTTCTGTTCTAGTTCTGTTCTAGTTCTGTTCTAGTTCTGTTCTAGTTCTGTTCTAGTTCTGTTCTAGTTCTGTTCTAGTTCTGTTCTAGTTCTGTTCTAGTTCTGTTCTAGTTCTGTTCTAGTTCTGTTCTAGTTCTGTTCTAGTTCTGTTCTAGTTCTGTTCTAGTTCTGTTCTAGTTCTGTTCTAGTTCTGTTCTAGTTCTGTTCTAGTTCTGTTCTAGTTCTGTTCTAGTTCTGTTCTAGTTCTGTTCTAGTTCTGTTCTAGTTCTGTTCTAGTTCTGTTCTAGTTCTGTTCTAGTTCTGTTCTAGTTCTGTTCTAGTTCTGTTCTAGTTCTGTTCTAGTTCTGTTCTAGTTCTGTTCTAGTTCTGTTCTGTTCTAGTTCTGTTCTGTTCTAGTTCTGTTCTGTTCTGTTCTAGTTCTGTTCTAGTTCTAGTTCTAGTTCTGTTCTAGTTCTGTTCTAGTTCTGTTCTAGTTCTGTTCTAGTTCTGTTCTAGTTCTGTTCTAGTTCTGTTCTAGTTCTGTTCTAGTTCTGTTCTAGTTCTGTTCTAGTTCTGTTCTAGTTCTGTTCTAGTTCTGTTCTAGTTCTGTTCTAGTTCTGTTCTAGTTCTGTTCTAGTTCTGTTCTAGTTCTGTTCTAGTTCTGTTCTAGTTCTGTTCTAGTTCTGTTCTAGTTCTGTTCTAGTTCTGTTCTAGTTCTGTTCTAGTTCTGTTCTAGTTCTGTTCTAGTTCTGTTCTAGTTCTGTTCTAGTTCTGTTCTAGTTCTGTTCTAGTTCTGTTCTAGTTCTGTTCTAGTTCTGTTCTAGTTCTGTTCTAGTTCTGTTCTAGTTCTGTTCTAGTTCTGTTCTAGTTCTGTTCTAGTTCTGTTCTAGTTCTGTTCTAGTTCTGTTCTAGTTCTGTTCTAGTTCTGTTCTAGTTCTGTTCTAGTTCTGTTCTAGTTCTGTTCTAGTTCTGTTCTAGTTCTGTTCTAGTTCTGTTCTAGTTCTGTTCTAGTTCTGTTCTAGTTCTGTTCTAGTTCTGTTCTAGTTCTGTTCTAGTTCTGTTCTAGTTCTGTTCTAGTTCTGTTCTAGTTCTGTTCTAGTTCTGTTCTAGTTCTGTTCTAGTTCTGTTCTAGTTCTGTTCTAGTTCTGTTCTAGTTCTGTTCTAGTTCTGTTCTAGTTCTGTTCTAGTTCTGTTCTAGTTCTGTTCTAGTTCTGTTCTAGTTCTGTTCTAGTTCTGTTCTAGTTCTGTTCTAGTTCTGTTCTAGTTCTGTTCTAGTTCTGTTCTAGTTCTGTTCTAGTTCTGTTCTAGTTCTGTTCTAGTTCTGTTCTAGTTCTGTTCTAGTTCTGTTCTAGTTCTGTTCTAGTTCTGTTCTAGTTCTGTTCTAGTTCTGTTCTAGTTCTGTTCTAGTTCTGTTCTAGTTCTGTTCTAGTTCTGTTCTAGTTCTGTTCTAGTTCTGTTCTAGTTCTGTTCTAGTTCTGTTCTAGTTCTGTTCTAGTTCTGTTCTAGTTCTGTTCTAGTTCTGTTCTAGTTCTGTTCTAGTTCTGTTCTAGTTCTGTTCTAGTTCTGTTCTAGTTCTGTTCTAGTTCTGTTCTAGTTCTGTTCTAGTTCTGTTCTAGTTCTGTTCTAGTTCTGTTCTAGTTCTGTTCTAGTTCTGTTCTAGTTCTGTTCTAGTTCTGTTCTAGTTCTGTTCTAGTTCTGTTCTAGTTCTGTTCTAGTTCTGTTCTAGTTCTGTTCTAGTTCTGTTCTAGTTCTGTTCTAGTTCTGTTCTAGTTCTGTTCTAGTTCTGTTCTAGTTCTGTTCTAGTTCTGTTCTAGTTCTGTTCTAGTTCTGTTCTAGTTCTGTTCTAGTTCTGTTCTAGTTCTGTTCTAGTTCTGTTCTAGTTCTGTTCTAGTTCTGTTCTAGTTCTGTTCTAGTTCTGTTCTAGTTCTGTTCTAGTTCTGTTCTAGTTCTGTTCTAGTTCTGTTCTAGTTCTGTTCTAGTTCTGTTCTAGTTCTGTTCTAGTTCTGTTCTAGTTCTGTTCTAGTTCTGTTCTAGTTCTGTTCTAGTTCTGTTCTAGTTCTGTTCTAGTTCTGTTCTAGTTCTGTTCTAGTTCTGTTCTAGTTCTGTTCTAGTTCTGTTCTAGTTCTGTTCTAGTTCTGTTCTAGTTCTGTTCTAGTTCTGTTCTAGTTCTGTTCTAGTTCTGTTCTAGTTCTGTTCTAGTTCTGTTCTAGTTCTGTTCTAGTTCTGTTCTAGTTCTGTTCTAGTTCTGTTCTAGTTCTGTTCTAGTTCTGTTCTAGTTCTGTTCTAGTTCTGTTCTAGTTCTGTTCTAGTTCTGTTCTAGTTCTGTTCTAGTTCTGTTCTAGTTCTGTTCTAGTTCTAGTTCTGTTCTAGTTCTGTTCTAGTTCTGTTCTAGTTCTGTTCTAGTTCTGTTCTAGTTCTGTTCTAGTTCTAGTTCTAGTTCTAGTTCTGTTCTAGTTCTGTTCTAGTTCTGTTCTAGTTCTGTTCTAGTTCTGTTCTAGTTCTGTTCTAGTTCTGTTCTAGTTCTGTTCTAGTTCTGTTCTAGTTCTGTTCTAGTTCTGTTCTAGTTCTGTTCTAGTTCTGTTCTAGTTCTGTTCTAGTTCTGTTCTAGTTCTGTTCTAGTTCTGTTCTAGTTCTGTTCTAGTTCTGTTCTAGTTCTGTTCTAGTTCTGTTCTAGTTCTGTTCTAGTTCTGTTCTAGTTCTGTTCTAGTTCTGTTCTAGTTCTGTTCTAGTTCTGTTCTAGTTCTGTTCTAGTTCTGTTCTAGTTCTGTTCTAGTTCTGTTCTAGTTCTGTTCTAGTTCTGTTCTAGTTCTGTTCTAGTTCTGTTCTAGTTCTGTTCTAGTTCTGTTCTAGTTCTGTTCTAGTTCTGTTCTAGTTCTGTTCTAGTTCTGTTCTAGTTCTGTTCTAGTTCTGTTCTAGTTCTGTTCTAGTTCTGTTCTAGTTCTGTTCTAGTTCTGTTCTAGTTCTGTTCTAGTTCTGTTCTAGTTCTGTTCTAGTTCTGTTCTAGTTCTGTTCTAGTTCTGTTCTAGTTCTGTTCTAGTTCTGTTCTAGTTCTGTTCTAGTTCTGTTCTAGTTCTGTTCTAGTTCTGTTCTAGTTCTGTTCTAGTTCTGTTCTAGTTCTGTTCTAGTTCTGTTCTAGTTCTGTTCTAGTTCTGTTCTAGTTCTGTTCTAGTTCTGTTCTAGTTCTGTTCTAGTTCTGTTCTAGTTCTGTTCTAGTTCTGTTCTAGTTCTGTTCTAGTTCTGTTCTAGTTCTGTTCTAGTTCTGTTCTAGTTCTGTTCTAGTTCTGTTCTAGTTCTGTTCTAGTTCTGTTCTAGTTCTGTTCTAGTTCTGTTCTAGTTCTGTTCTAGTTCTGTTCTAGTTCTGTTCTAGTTCTGTTCTAGTTCTGTTCTAGTTCTGTTCTAGTTCTGTTCTAGTTCTGTTCTAGTTCTGTTCTAGTTCTGTTCTAGTTCTGTTCTAGTTCTGTTCTAGTTCTGTTCTAGTTCTGTTCTAGTTCTGTTCTAGTTCTGTTCTAGTTCTGTTCTAGTTCTGTTCTAGTTCTGTTCTAGTTCTGTTCTAGTTCTGTTCTAGTTCTGTTCTAGTTCTGTTCTAGTTCTGTTCTAGTTCTGTTCTAGTTCTGTTCTAGTTCTGTTCTAGTTCTGTTCTAGTTCTGTTCTAGTTCTGTTCTAGTTCTGTTCTAGTTCTGTTCTAGTTCTGTTCTAGTTCTGTTCTAGTTCTGTTCTAGTTCTGTTCTAGTTCTGTTCTAGTTCTGTTCTAGTTCTGTTCTAGTTCTGTTCTAGTTCTGTTCTAGTTCTGTTCTAGTTCTGTTCTAGTTCTGTTCTAGTTCTGTTCTAGTTCTGTTCTAGTTCTGTTCTAGTTCTGTTCTAGTTCTGTTCTAGTTCTGTTCTAGTTCTGTTCTAGTTCTGTTCTAGTTCTGTTCTAGTTCTGTTCTAGTTCTGTTCTAGTTCTGTTCTAGTTCTGTTCTAGTTCTGTTCTAGTTCTGTTCTAGTTCTGTTCTAGTTCTGTTCTAGTTCTGTTCTAGTTCTGTTCTAGTTCTGTTCTAGTTCTGTTCTAGTTCTGTTCTAGTTCTGTTCTAGTTCTGTTCTAGTTCTGTTCTAGTTCTGTTCTAGTTCTGTTCTAGTTCTGTTCTAGTTCTGTTCTAGTTCTGTTCTAGTTCTGTTCTAGTTCTGTTCTAGTTCTGTTCTAGTTCTGTTCTAGTTCTGTTCTAGTTCTGTTCTAGTTCTGTTCTAGTTCTGTTCTAGTTCTGTTCTAGTTCTGTTCTAGTTCTGTTCTAGTTCTGTTCTAGTTCTGTTCTAGTTCTGTTCTAGTTCTGTTCTAGTTCTGTTCTAGTTCTGTTCTAGTTCTGTTCTAGTTCTGTTCTAGTTCTGTTCTAGTTCTGTTCTAGTTCTGTTCTAGTTCTGTTCTAGTTCTAGTTCTGTTCTAGTTCTAGTTCTAGTTCTAGTTCTAGTTCTAGTTCTAGTTCTAGTTCTGTTCTAGTTCTGTTCTAGTTCTGTTCTAGTTCTGTTCTAGTTCTGTTCTAGTTCTGTTCTAGTTCTGTTCTAGTTCTGTTCTAGTTCTGTTCTAGTTCTGTTCTAGTTCTGTTCTAGTTCTGTTCTAGTTCTGTTCGTTCTGTTCTAGTTCTGTTCTAGTTCTGTTCTAGTTCTGTTCTAGTTCTGTTCTAGTTCTGTTCTAGTTCTGTTCTAGTTCTGTTCTAGTTCTGTTCTAGTTCTGTTCTAGTTCTGTTCTAGTTCTGTTCTAGTTCTGTTCTAGTTCTGTTCTAGTTCTGTTCTAGTTCTGTTCTAGTTCTGTTCTAGTTCTGTTCTAGTTCTGTTCTAGTTCTGTTCTAGTTCTGTTCTAGTTCTGTTCTAGTTCTGTTCTAGTTCTGTTCTAGTTCTGTTCTAGTTCTGTTCTAGTTCTGTTCTAGTTCTGTTCTAGTTCTGTTCTAGTTCTGTTCTAGTTCTGTTCTAGTTCTGTTCTAGTTCTGTTCTAGTTCTGTTCTAGTTCTGTTCTAGTTCTGTTCTAGTTCTGTTCTAGTTCTGTTCTAGTTCTGTTCTAGTTCTGTTCTAGTTCTGTTCTAGTTCTGTTCTAGTTCTGTTCTAGTTCTGTTCTAGTTCTGTTCTAGTTCTGTTCTAGTTCTGTTCTAGTTCTGTTCTAGTTCTGTTCTAGTTCTGTTCTAGTTCTGTTCTAGTTCTGTTCTAGTTCTGTTCTAGTTCTGTTCTAGTTCTGTTCTAGTTCTGTTCTAGTTCTGTTCTAGTTCTGTTCTAGTTCTGTTCTAGTTCTGTTCTAGTTCTGTTCTAGTTCTGTTCTAGTTCTGTTCTAGTTCTGTTCTAGTTCTGTTCTAGTTCTGTTCTAGTTCTGTTCTAGTTCTGTTCTAGTTCTGTTCTAGTTCTGTTCTAGTTCTGTTCTAGTTCTGTTCTAGTTCTGTTCTAGTTCTGTTCTAGTTCTGTTCTAGTTCTGTTCTAGTTCTGTTCTAGTTCTGTTCTAGTTCTGTTCTAGTTCTGTTCTAGTTCTGTTCTAGTTCTGTTCTAGTTCTGTTCTAGTTCTGTTCTAGTTCTGTTCTAGTTCTGTTCTAGTTCTGTTCTAGTTCTGTTCTAGTTCTGTTCTAGTTCTGTTCTAGTTCTGTTCTAGTTCTGTTCTAGTTCTGTTCTAGTTCTGTTCTAGTTCTGTTCTAGTTCTGTTCTAGTTCTGTTCTAGTTCTGTTCTAGTTCTGTTCTAGTTCTGTTCTAGTTCTGTTCTAGTTCTGTTCTAGTTCTGTTCTAGTTCTGTTCTAGTTCTGTTCTAGTTCTGTTCTAGTTCTGTTCTAGTTCTGTTCTAGTTCTGTTCTAGTTCTGTTCTAGTTCTGTTCTAGTTCTGTTCTAGTTCTGTTCTAGTTCTGTTCTAGTTCTGTTCTAGTTCTGTTCTAGTTCTGTTCTAGTTCTGTTCTAGTTCTGTTCTAGTTCTGTTCTAGTTCTGTTCTAGTTCTGTTCTAGTTCTGTTCTAGTTCTGTTCTAGTTCTGTTCTAGTTCTGTTCTAGTTCTGTTCTAGTTCTGTTCTAGTTCTGTTCTAGTTCTGTTCTAGTTCTGTTCTAGTTCTGTTCTAGTTCTGTTCTAGTTCTGTTCTAGTTCTGTTCTAGTTCTGTTCTAGTTCTGTTCTAGTTCTGTTCTAGTTCTGTTCTAGTTCTGTTCTAGTTCTGTTCTAGTTCTGTTCTAGTTCTGTTCTAGTTCTGTTCTAGTTCTGTTCTAGTTCTGTTCTAGTTCTGTTCTAGTTCTGTTCTAGTTCTGTTCTAGTTCTGTTCTAGTTCTGTTCTAGTTCTGTTCTAGTTCTGTTCTAGTTCTGTTCTAGTTCTGTTCTAGTTCTGTTCTAGTTCTGTTCTAGTTCTGTTCTAGTTCTGTTCTAGTTCTGTTCTAGTTCTGTTCTAGTTCTGTTCTAGTTCTGTTCTAGTTCTGTTCTAGTTCTGTTCTAGTTCTGTTCTAGTTCTGTTCTAGTTCTGTTCTAGTTCTGTTCTAGTTCTGTTCTAGTTCTGTTCTAGTTCTGTTCTAGTTCTGTTCTAGTTCTGTTCTAGTTCTGTTCTAGTTCTGTTCTAGTTCTGTTCTAGTTCTGTTCTAGTTCTGTTCTAGTTCTGTTCTAGTTCTGTTCTAGTTCTGTTCTAGTTCTGTTCTAGTTCTGTTCTAGTTCTGTTCTAGTTCTGTTCTAGTTCTGTTCTAGTTCTGTTCTAGTTCTGTTCTAGTTCTGTTCTAGTTCTGTTCTAGCTAGTTCTGTTCTAGTTCTGTTTTAGTTCTGTTTTAGTTCTGTTCTAGTTCTGTTCTAGTTCTGTTCTAGTTCTAGTTCTAGTTCTAGTTCTAGTTCTAGTTCTAGTTCTGTTCTAGTTCTGTTCTAGTTCTGTTCTAGTTCTGTTTTAGTTCTGTTCTAGTTCTGTTCTAGTTCTGTTCTAGTTCTGTTCTAGTTCTGTTCTAGTTCTGTTCTAGTTCTGTTCTAGTTCTGTTCTAGTTCTGT